>NC_092707.1:12469443-12536943 GCF_047496885.1 Scyliorhinus torazame
AATACCGTATCTTCCCTACCCGAGCGTTTTTGACCAACGGGGGGGTCCCCAGGCAGGGCGGGTCTCACGCCGTTTCTCCACTGCCTGAGCGACCAAAGAACGGACACAAATGTAGTCATCATGGTGGGGTTACTGTTCTGATTCTACCATCCAATCAGAAGAGTAGCTACGATCGGGCGTCTGGTCTGGTGGGCCTCTGAGGCAAGTCCTCAGAGGTATCGGCCGAATGGGCGTGTGGCCGCGGTGGGTGTCAGCGGGAAAAATTAAAAGTTCAGGTGAATGGGTGTGGGGCGGTGAGAAAATTCTCCTGTAGGACGAACAACATTTAACAAACAGACAGACAACATAAACATTCTGCAGGTTCCATCAGGAAGGACAACACTTTTCACCAAGTGTCTCCTTTAAATCATCATGTGGACACCTCAGTTCTCGGTTGCGAACAGGGTCGCAAAAGGGTTGGCGGAGTCAGGCCCGAGGTCGTCACCGTCTCCCGGGTGCCAAACTCTGGAGTGGATCAGGGTGGAAAGGGCTGCGTGGTGTGAGTTGGGATCGTCCTCGTCGTTGCGGACGAGTCTGCAGGAGTTGTCGCGGTGCCAATGAATGGTGTCGAGTTGGGTGGGGACAAAGTCGGGGTCGTCCGTGTAGTTCAGTGGTCGGTGGGTGGGTTTATTTAAGTAGGTAATGAGGAAGGGGTCACTGGAGTCGAGGTCGGAGTTGCTGGGTGTGGGACCAGGATGGTAGGGAGGCGTGCTGTGGTTGTCGTCAGAGTCACAGTCGCTGTCTGTGCTGCTGCAGTCTGTGGGTGTTCCGGGGCGGAGCGTAACGTTCGTGGGTGGAGTCGGTGGCGAGTCCGTGTCTGGGCTGGACGTGGAAGGGGTGGGTGTGGTGACGTTGGATGTGGGCGGGGTTTGGTCGGCTGCGTCAAGCATGACGTGGTGGGAGTGGTTTGACTGTGCTCCAGAAACCTTGAGCTGGTTTATGTGAAACCATGCAGTCTTACCATTTTGGTATTTAATTTTATATACTGACGGGCTTATTTTGTCCGTAATTGAATAGGGACCCGAGTATTTTGGAGACAGAAACGTGCTGGGGTTGTACACGGACAACATTACTTGCTGTCCTATGTTGTACTCCGTAGCATGTACTGCCTTAGCAAAACAGGCCGTGCTCTGTTTTCTTTTAGTGCCCAGTTTAACAGCGGCTGCTAGCTGAGCCGTTTTTATATTTGCAAGTAGCTGTTCCACGGCCTTCTCGTGGTGAGGGCCGTGACTTCGGGGCTGGTTAGGTCTAAACCTCGCAAGTATTCTGTCCCTTTCATGGGGCGTCCGGTCATGAGGGTGTGTGGGGTGAAACCTGTGGAGGTGGAAACAGTGTTTCGCAAAAACATCAGCGCAAAGGGGAGGACCGAATCCCAAGTGGTGTTATTCTGCTGGACCATTTTTCTAAGGGTGGTTTTTAGGGTCCGATTCATGCGCTCCACTATACCACTCGACTGAGGGTGGTACGCAATGTGAAATGTTTTGGTTATGCCAAATATCGTGAGGACGTTCTGCATGACCCGTCCCGTAAAGTGAGAACCTTGGTCCGATTCAATACTGCGGGGGAGTCCCCATCTTGTGAAAATGTGGTGGGTTAGGATCTTGGCTGTGGTTTTCGCGGTGTTGGTGCGGGCTGGAAATGCTTCCACCCACTTTGTAAAAGTGTCAATGACCACCAGAACATATTTATAGCCATTCCTGCAAGGGGGCAATGGACCTATAAAATCGATCTGGAGGTTAGTCCAGGGGCCGTTAACGGGTCGGGTGTGGCTGAGATGTGCCTTTTTGGCATACCTATCTGGGTTGTTTTGCGCGCAGATGAGGCAATTTTCGATGTAATGGGATACATCCTCTTTAAGATATGGCCACCAACAAAGCTGCTTGAGGTGGGCTGCGGTGGGTTCTATTCCCTGGTGTCCATGGCCGTCATGGAATAAACAGATCATCTGATTCCTATCTTGTACAGGAACCACGTAAAGGCTGTCTTTTAGCAACACACCATCATGTGTGGTTATGGTATTCCGGAACCTCTCGTATGAGGCTGGAAACTTCCCTTTCACGATCTCATTGAGAGCGCTATCCAGCTTCTGGGCCGCTACTAGATCCTCGATCCTAGTCTGCACGACCTGAACTGCACTCACTGGCGCACTCACTGGGGCGCTCTCGGGGGGCTTCCAAAAGTACCCATGCCTGGATCCTGCGTTAGCCAGTGCGTCGGCTTTTACATTTCCAGGGGGGAGGAACGATGGTTGCTGCGGACTTTTATAATGCCAAAAGTCCTGTTCTTGGCCTTTTCCAGAATATGGCGGAGTAATGGGGCTGAGGGGAGGGGTTTTCCATCCGCTGAAACAAATCCTCTTGTTTCCCAGAGGGGCAGAAATTCGGTGAGGCTGTTGCAGACGTACAGACTGTCTGAGTATATGTCTGCTGGGCTGGGGAAGGAATCTGGATGGTCTACAATGTAGGCGATGGCCGCAAGCTCTGCCGCCTGCGCACCTAAGTGTCCGGGGAGTTTTAATGCGATTTCTTCGAGGGCGCGTCCCTGCGCGTCCTCCACATAAATCCCACAACCTGTTATGCGTTGCCCATCCAGGATTGTGGAAGATCCATCCACATAAATCCTGATGGGGTCACACGTGTCCGGGTGAGGGGGGTTCTGAGATGGAGTGGCTAGTTTTCTGGGGAGTGTTCTGGCTATAAAGGGGCCTGTATTATGGTAGGGCGAGATGATTTCACACTCGTGGGGGGTTCCGGGGTACTGTAGATTGTCCGCTAAGTATGTGTGAGTCTTTGTCCGTTTTACTGTGATGTCCCGTCCTTGTAAGAGAAGGGTCCACCTAGCAGCGCGGATTTGGCTGACGGTACCGTCTTTAAGTTGTCCGTCCAGTAAAAGTTGTGTGGGGGAGTGTTCGGTCAAGGTGGTGATGGGGTTCAGTCCAGTAATGTATGAAAAGTCCTGGACTGCCCAGAAAACTGTGAGCAGGTGCCTCTCACAGGCTGAAAATCCCTGCTCCACAGCATCTAAAATTCGGGAGGCATAAACCACGGGTCTTAGCTGGTCGTGCCGTTCCTGCAGGAGCACGGCTGAAAGGGTGCGGTCTGTGGTCGCTACCTCTATGGCGAAAGGGGAAAGCGGGTCGGGAACTTGTAGTGCGGGGGCGGCTATGAGTGCCTGTTTTAGTGATTCCACAGCCTCCGTATGCTGCGGAAGCCATTCCCAGGGGGCTCCTTTCTTTAGGAGGTCTGAGAGGGGCGCTGCCTTGCTGGCGAAACCGTCAATGTGGTTTCAGCAGTAGCCAACCAGTCCTAAAAATGACCGGAGGGCTGACACGTGTTGGGGAAGGGGCAATTTAGCGATCGAGTCAATTCTTTTGTGCTCAATCTCGCGTTTGTGGTGTGTGATGATAGTCCCCAAATATATCACCTTTTCTTCCAATATTTGGGACTTCTTGGGGTTTACTTTACAGCCAATGGAGTGTAGTAACTCCAGGAGTTCGGACAGAAGCTCAATGTGCTCTTCCTTTGTGTCTGTCTGCAGTAGTAGGTCGTCTACATACTGTACCAGACATTCGGGGCGAGAAAACTTTGCTAGTCCATTTGCCAGCTGTCGGTGGAAAATGGAGGGGGAGTTGTTGAAGCCTTGTGGCAGGCATGTCCACGTGTACTGCTGAGCTCTGAAAGTGAAGGCAAATTTATACTGGCACGCCTTTGCCAATGGAATGGACCAGAACCCATTACTGACGTCCAAAACCGTGAAATATCGGGCATGGAGTCCCTATTTGAGCATGGTCTCGGGACTTGTTGCAACGGTGGGGGCTGCTGCGGGGGTGACTTTATTGAGTTCCCGATAATCAATGGTCAAGCGCCATGATCCGTCGGGTTTCCTCACTGGCCAAATCGGGGCATTATTAGTTGAGGCTACCGATCTTAGGACGCCGTGCTCTAATAAGCTTTCTATGACCTTTAGGATTTCTCCCTCTGCTTCTAGGAGAAATCCGTACTGTTTTGGGGGTCTAGGGTCCGGTCCGGTTATCTGTACGGAACCGGTCATCCGTCCACAGTCGTGCTTGTGGGTCGCGAATGCTGCCCTGTTCTTTTGCAGGACTGCCCTAACCTGTCGGTCCGTGCTGAGTGTGGTGGGGTTGAACCAAAACTCGCCTACTGCGCTAATTTTGTTCATGTAGTCCCCTATATTGAGCGTTGCGGGGGCTCTAGCGGATTTTGCCATCTTCCAGGCACATTGGTTGACTGCATCGAAGGAGAGGTGGTGTGAGTTCATAAAATCGATTCCTAAAATGTGCTCTGCTGTTGGGGGCAGGTCGACTAGCACTACGGGATGTTTTGTATTAATATTTCCGATCTGGATGGGTACAGGGGTCGTGATATGCCCCTGTTGTGAGTGGCCTGTGAAGCCGCTGAGGGTGATAGTGGATGTGGTGGGCCACGTGTCCCTACCAAGGGTGGAGGAAATTAAGGTTGTGCGGGACCCTCCTGTGTCCCAGAGAAACTCGATCGGCTGTCCCCTAACCTTTGCTGCGACTATGGGTCGTCCTGACCTATCCCAAAGGGTATCGCAGACCCAGCTGGGGGAGCCTGTACACCGTCAGTCCGTTCCGGTCAAGTCTGTCTGATCGGACTGGGCGCCAACGCTATGTATGGGCTCGGCCTTTTTCTTATTGGGAGTGCCTGTCTGTTGGGCTCTCTGTGGTTTCTTAGGGCCATTGCATTCTCTAGCAAAATGTCCCAAGTGTCCGCAATTGTAGCACTCTTGCGGTTTGGGATTGTGGAGAGTGGTTCTTACTGCCTGCACATCTGCGGCGGCTTGGTTTTCCTCGGGTGTTCTAGTGGCTGATTTGCCGTGAGCCGCTCGTTCCCAAACGCGGGACAATCTCTTGACCACCCACTTCTCATTATGAGCCTCCTCCGAGGGGTCATAATTGCTACAGGCATTCTGCCCTGCTTCCGTGGCATGGGAGATAAGGGTGCGGGTCCACTTGGCCATATTGTCTGCGGACAAATGGGCGCGATCTATGTTGCCGAAAACGGCTTCAAAATGAATCCACAAACGTCCTGCGAACGCTGTGGGGTATTCAGACTTTTTCTGTCTGCATTTATTCAGACCGTCTACGGGGTCGCCCCGGTTGTACCCGATCACATCCAGGATCGCGGTATGCATTTCTGCAAGGGTGCCTCCCCCTACATTCTGTGGGTCAGGAAGGGCTGCTGCGACCGAAGGGTCTAAGCTGAGGACCGTGAGCTTTACCTGCTCTTTCTCATCCAGGCCGTACATGGTCGCCTGGTGTTTGACGGTGGCGAAGAAATGGTGTGGGTCTGAAGCGGGGAGGAACGGTGTGATTTTGGCACACGCGTCCCGTAATTGGGTCACTGTGAGGTGGGTGGAATATAAGACCTCCGCCTCGTCTGCTGTGGCGGTGCGGTGGGTTGTTACAGGGTTCATGGGAGCCTGTATTATCTGTTGTGTGGGGGGTGGGGGTGCTTTCCTCCTTTGGGGTTTTCCCTGTGCACATGCTCCCTGAACATATCTCTGCGCTGTCTCCTGCAATTCTTCTCAATCAGGGCCGTCTTCCTGTTCTAAACTTTCCCCAAAGGTTTCTTGAAATCCCTTTTGGACAGAAAGCAGTGCTTTCAAGTCTGCAATCTGCTTTCGGCACTTTGCATGGTCTAAAGTACTCTGCCTTTGTTCCGTCGTTGTGGCGTGGAGCGCTCTCAAGGCTGCCTTGAGATCACTGCATTGTTTCTGGAGCTTCTCTAACTGGGTTTCGGTTTCTTTCTTTACCAGGACTGCACGCTGCAGGTCCTGATAAGCCTTCTCATATTGCGACTGGTGGTCAATAGGACTTTAAACTAAAGATTGGGGGGGAAGGGAAAGTCAGGGAACCAAGAGGTGAAGTAATCAGTGGGAAGGGTAGCTGCTTAGGAATACAAAAAAGCACGAAAAGACAGAACTCAAGAGTGGTTACGATAGTCCCCATCCCACAAAATATGACACAGTGTATGGAAAGGCTCAGTAAACCAAGGTCCACCACACTAAGAAAACAAAAAGGGGCGGTCAATAGAGAATTAAAGGTGCTATATTTAAATGCGTGCAGTGTACGGAACAAGGTAGATGAGCTTGTGGCCCAGATTGTGACTGGCAGGTATGATGTGGTTGGCATCACAGAGACATGGTTGCAGGGGGTTCAGGACTGGCATTTAAACATCCAGGGATTCACAACCTGGAATGAATCCAGAGAGGTGGGCAGAGGGGGCGGGGTTGACTTGTTAATTAGGAATGAAATTAAATCAATAGCACTAAACGACATGGGGTCGGATGATGTGGAGTCTGTGTGGGTAGAGTTGAGGAACCACAAAGGCAAAAAAAACATAATGGGAGTTATGTACAGGCCTCCTAACAGCGGTCAGGACCAGGGGCACAAGATGCACCACGAAATAGAAAGTGCATGTCAGAAAGACAAGGTCACAGTGATCATGGGGGACTTTAATATGCAGGTGGACTGGGTAAATAATACTGCCAGTGGACCCAAGGAAAGGGAATTCATTGAATGTTTACAGGAGGGCTTTTTGGAACAGCTTGTGATGGAGCCCACGAGGGAACAGGCCATTCTGGACTTAGTGTTATGTAATGAGCCAGACTTGATTAAAGATCTTAAAGTAAGGGAGCACTTAGGAGGCAGTGATCATAATATGGTAGAATTCAATCTCCAATTTGAAAGAAAGAAGGTAGAATCAGATGTAAAGGTGTTACAGTTAAATAAAGGTAACTACAGGGGCATGAGGGAGGAACTGACGAAAATCGACTGGGAGCAGAGCCTAGTGGGAAAGACAGTAGAACAGCAATGGCAGGAGTTTCTGGGAGTAATTGAGGACACAGTACAGAGGTTCATCCCAAAGAAAAGAAAGGTTATCAGAGGGGGGATTAGGCAGCCATGGCTGACAAAGGAAGTTAGGGAATGCATCAAAGCAAAAGAGAAAGCCTATAATGTGGCAAAGAGTAGTGGGAAGTCAGAAGATTGGGAAGGCTACAAAAACAAACAGAGGATAACAAAGAGAGAGATAAGGAAAGAGAGGATCAAATTTGAAGGTAGGCTAGCCAGTAACATTAGGAATGATAGTAAAAGTTTCTTTAAATACATTAAAAACAAACGGGAGGCAAAAGTTGACATTGGGCCGCTCCAAAATGACGCTGGTAATTTTGTGATGGGAGACAAGGAAATAGCCGAGGAACTGAATAAGTACTTTGCGTCAGTCTTCACAGTAGAAGACATGAGTAATATCCCAACAATTCAGTAGAGTCAGGGGGCAGAGTTGAATATGGTAGCCATCACAAAGGAGAAAGTGCTAGAGAAATTAAGAGGTCTAAAAATTGATAAATCTCCGGGCCCAGATGGGCTACATCCTAGAGTTCTAAAGGAGATAGCTGAAGAAATAGTGGAGGCGTTGGTGATGATGTTTCAACAGTCACTGGAGTCAGGGAAAGTACCAGAGGATTGGAAAATCGCTGTTGTAACCCGCCTGTTCAAGAAGGACCATCTTCATCGTGGACCCCATCAGCGACCGCCCTCAGCCAATCCCACGCCTGTGCCGCGCGGCAGCCAACCAAC
Organism: Scyliorhinus torazame; assembly: GCF_047496885.1. NCBI lineage: Eukaryota > Metazoa > Chordata > Chondrichthyes > Carcharhiniformes > Scyliorhinidae > Scyliorhinus > Scyliorhinus torazame. The sequence goes on from NC_092707.1 coordinate 12,477,104, forward strand.
CCTGGGGGGCCCAAATGCTACTTCTGTGGGCAGTCAAAACACCCCCGACAGCGCTGCCCGGGGCGGGGCGCCCTCTGCAAGGCCTGTGGCAAGAAGGGACATTTTGCTGCAGTGAGCCAGGCCCGCTCAATCGCCGCTATTGTCCCAGCACTCCCCACGTGAAACCAGTGGGCGCCACCATCTTCCTCTCCTAGGACCACGTGCGGCCAGTGGGCGCCGCCATCTTTTTTTTTTTAAATAATTAGGATTTTCACAAAATATCAACAACAGAATGAAAAAGGAACCCAATAGAATTTAAAAATACATAACAAAGTAAAACAAAGTGCCCCCATGCCCCAATACATAAATAATAAATTAACACCCCAAGTTAACACAAAGCAAATATAGCAAATATATACACCCCCTCAGATCCCCCAGGGTAAATAAACAAAAATAAAATAGAAGCCCCCCCCCCCCCCACCCCCCGAGCTGTTGCTGCTGCTGACCATTGTCTACCGTTCTGCCAGGAAGTCAAAGAACGGTTGCCACCGCCTAAAGAACCCTTGTACCGATCCCCTTAAGGCGAATTTCACCTCCTCCAATTTAATAAACCCCGCCATATCATTGATCCAGGATTCCACGCCCGGGGGCCTCGCATCCCTCCACTGAAGAAGAATCCTTTGCCGGGCTACCAGGGACGCAAAGGCCAGAATACCGGCCTCTTTCGCCTCCTGCACTCCCAGCTCCCCTGCAACCCCAAATATTGCGAGCCCCCTGCCCGGCCACAAACAGGTCCCCCAACCTTCTTATCCCTGCCCTGTGCCACCCCGAAAACCCTCCAGCTATTCTCCCTGGGACAAACCGGTGGTCTCCCGTATTGGGGTCCACACCGAGGCCCCAACTTCCCCCCAGTGCCACCTCCACTGCCCCCAGATTTTGAGGGTAGCCGCCACTACCGGGCTCGTGGTATACCTCATTGGAGGGAGCGGCAGCGGCGCCGTTGCCAGCGCCCCCAGACTCTACCCACACAGAACGCCGTCTCCAGCCTCTTCCATTCAGCCCCCTCCCCCTCCATCACCCACTTGCGCACCATCGCCTCATTGGCGGCCCAGTAGTACCCACAGAGGTTGGGCAGCGCCAGCCCCCCCCTATCTCTACTCCTTTCCAGGAACACCCTTCTCACCCTCGGAGTCCCTCGCGCCCACACAAACCCCGTTATGCTCCTGTTGACCCGCCTGAAGAAGGCCTTCGGGGTAAGTATGGGGAGGCACTGGAACAGGAACAAAGACCTTGGGAGCACCGTCATTTTGATTGACTGCACCCTACCCGCCAGGGACAGCGGCAGCGCGCCCCACCTCTTGAACTCCTCCTCCATTTGCTCCACCAGCCTCGTGAAATTAAGTCTATGCAGGGCCCCCCAGCTCCTGGCCACCTGGACCCCCAAATACTTGAAGCTCCTCTCCGCCCTTTTTAGTGGGAGCTCGCCAATCCCCCTCTCCTGGTCCCCTGGGTGAACCACGAACAACTCGCTCTTCCCCATGTTGAGCTTGTATTCTGAGAAATCCCCGAACTCCCTGAGGATCCTCATTACCTCCGGCATTCCCCCCACCGGGTCCGGCACATATAGCAGCAAGTCGTCCGCATAGAGCGACACCCTATGCTCCTTCCCACCCCGCACCAACCCCCTGCAGTTCCTCGACTCCCTCAGTGCCATTGCCAGGGGTTCAATCGCCAGCGCGAAGAGCAGGGGAACAGGGGACACCCCGGTCTCGTCCCTCGATGCAACCGAAAGTACTCAGACCTCCTCTTATTCGTGGCCACACTCGCCATCGGGACCTCATACAACAGCCTAACCCACCTGACAAACCCCTCCCCAAACCCAAACCTCTTCAGCACCTCCCACAAGTACCCCCACTCTACCCTATCAAAGGCTTTCTCAGCGTCCATCGCCACCACTATCTCTGCCTCCCCCTCCCTCGCCGGCATCATAATAATGTTCAGGAGCCTCCGCACATTCGCGTTCAACTGCCTCCCCTTCACGAACCCCGTGTGGTTTTCGTGGATGACCTGCGGCACACAATCCTCAATTCTCGTGGCTCAGATCTTTGCCAGCACCTTGGCATCTACATTTAACAATGAAATTGGCCTGTAAGACCCACACTGCAGAGGATCCTTGTACCGCTTCAGGATCAAGGAGATCAGTGCCCGAGACATCGTCGGGGGCAGGGCCCCCCCTCCCTTTCCTCATTGAAGGTACTAACTAGCAACGGGCCCAACAGGTCCACATATTTCTTGTAGAATTTGCCCGGGAAACCATCCGGCCCCAGTGCCTTCCCCGCCTGCATGCTCCCTATCCCTTTGGCCAGCTCCTCCAGCCCAATCAGGACCCCCAATCCCGCTATCAGTCCCTCCTCCAACTTCGGAAACCTCACTTGGTCCAGAAAGCGGCCCATCCCTCCCTCCTCCCATGGGGGCTCGGACCGATACTGTTCCTCATAAAAGTCCCTGAAGACCTCATTGATGTCAACCCCACTCCGTACCACACTCCCTCACCTATCCTTAACTCCCCCGATCTCCCTAGCTGCGTCCCGCTTCCGAAGCTGATGCGCCAGCATCCGACTTGCCTTTTCCCCATATTCAGAAATCGCCCCCTGGGCCTTCCTCCACTGCGCCTCCGCCTTCCTGGTGGTCAACAGGTCGAATTCGGCCTGGAGGCTGCGCCTCTTCCTCAACAGTCCCTCCTCCGGCACCTCCACATACCTCCTGTCTACCCTCACCATCTCCCCCACCAGCCTCTCCCTCTCCCTCTGCTCTCTCCTCTCCTTGTGGGCCCTAATGGAGATCAGCTCTTTCCTAACCACCGCCTTCAGCGCCTCCCAGACCATTCCCACTCGGACCTCCCCGTTATAGTTGGCCTCCAGGTATCCCTCTATACATCTTCGGACCCGCTCACTCACCTCCTCGTCCGCCAATAGCCCCACCTCCTCCCCCAGCTCTAGGTCTACCCAATGCGGGGCGTGGTCCGAAATGGCTATCGCCGAGTACTTGGTATCCTCTACTCTCGCTATCAGCGCCCTACTCGTAATAAAAAATAGAATAGGCCTTATGAACGTGCGAGAAGAATGAAAATTCCCTCGCCCCGGCCTTGCAAATCTCCAAGGGTCCACCCCTCCCATCTGGTCCATAAACACCCTCAGCACTCTAGCCGCCGCCGGCTTCCTACCCGTCCTAGACCTGGAGCGATCCAGTGCTGGATTCAACACCGTGTTAAAGTGTCTGTTCCCCCCCCCCCCATTATCAGGCCCCCCACTTCCAAGTCTGGGATCCGACACAACATGCGGCGCATAAAACCCGCATCGTCCCAGTTCGGGGCGTACACGTTGACCAGCACCACCCTCTCCCCTTGCAGCTTATCGCTTACCATTACGTACTTGCCGCCATTGTCTGTCACAATGCTCGACGCCTCGAACGAAACCCTCTTTCCCACCAAGATCGCCATCCCCCGATTTTTGGCATCCAGCCCCGAATGAAACACCTGACCTACCCACCCCTTCCTCAATCTTACCTGGTCTGCCACCTTCAGGTGTGTCTCCTGGAGCATGACCACATCCGCCTTCAGCCCCTTCAGGTGCGCGATCGCCCGGGCCCGCTTAACCGGCCCATTCAGTCCCCTTACATTCCAGATTATCAGCCAGATCAGGGGGCAACCCGCCCCCCCCTCCCCCGCCGACTAGCCATGACCCCTCCTCGGCCAGCCACGCGCCCGCACCCCACACCCGGCCCGTTCCCCACGGCGGCAGACCCCCGTCCCAACCCCCTCTATTCGCTCCAGCTCCCCCTTGACCATACCAGCAGCAACTCGGTCGTCCCCCCGTCCCCCCCAAGCTAGGACCCCTCCTAGCTGCTTTGCTCCCCCCATTGCACTCCCGCAAGTCAGCTGGCTCCTGCTGACCCCGGCCACTCCCGCCTCTCCTTCGACTCCTCCCACATTGTGGGACATACTCTCCTCCTCCATTGCCCATCAGCAGGCTCTCCGCCTCCCCCTTCCATCCCAAGCGCGGGAAACAACCCTCGCTTCCCTGCCATGGCCCCGCCCCCTCCAGCCTTCAGCGCGGGAAAAAGTCCGCGCTTTCCACCTGACCGGCCCCGCCACCTCTGACGCAGCACCTTTCACAGGCCCAGTCCCCTCACCCCCAACTCGGGCCTCCCCCTCCCCCGCAGGGCCCCATCCCCCCTACCGGCCATCCACCCCTGCTCCATTTACTTACCCCCCTCCAAGAGCCCTCCCGACAGACCCAACCAAAACAGTGCCCAACCCACCCTAACCACCCACACCGAACCAAACAGAAATAAGAGCAAAGAACCCCCCCTCAAAATGTAACACCCCAACAGCAATCCCCGACCACCCGACACCGACACCCCATCCCGACCCTCAGTTTGTGTCCAACTTCTCGGCCTGAACAAAGGCCCACGTCTCAGACTCAAAATAATGGTGCCGGTCCTTGTAGGTGACCCACAGTCGCACCAGCTGCAGCATGCCAAACTTCACCCCCTTCCTGTGCAGCACCGCCTTCGCTCGATTGCACCCGGCCCTCCTCTTTGCCACCTCCGCACTCCAGTCCTGATATATCCAAACCTCCGCGTTCTCCCACCTGCTGCTCCTCTCCTCCTTGGCCCACCTGAGCACGCACTCCCGATCAACGAACCGATGGAACCGCACCAGCCCCGCCCGCGGAGGCTCATTAGCCTTGGGCCTCCTCGCCAACACTCTATGGGCCCCTTCCAGCTCCAGGGGCCCCTGGAAGGACCCCGCTCCCATCAGCGAGTTTGACATGGTGACCACATAGGCCCCCACGTCCGGCCCCTCCAGCCCCTCCGGGAGGCCCAGAATCCGCAGATTCTTCCGCCTCGACCGATTCTCCATCTCCTCGAACTGTTCCTGCCATTTCTTGTGGAGCGCCTCGTGCGCCTCCACCTTTACCGCCAGGCCAAGATCTCGTCCTCGTTATCTGAGATCTTTTGTCGGACCTCGTGGATCGCCACCCCCTGGGCCGTCTGTGTCTCCAGCAGCTTATCAATAGAAGCCTTCATCGGCTCTAGCAGGTCCACTTTGAGCTCACTGAAGCAGCGCTGGATACCCTCCTGTTGCTCCTGCGTACACTGCATCCACGCTGCCTGGTCCCCGCCCGCAGCCATTTTGCTCTTCAACCCTCGCACCTTCGTCAGGTCCACCACCACTTTTTTGGTCGCCCCGCTCCTGGTCCAAGCTATACACTGTCGGGGAACTATTGCAATCTCCTTCCCACAGCCGGAAACGTCAGAAAAATGCCTTTGGGGGCTCTGAAAAGAGCCCAAAAGTCCGTTTTTAGCGGGAGCTGCCGAATGTCTGACTTAGCTCCGCATAGCCGCAACCGGAAGTCTGGGCGCCGCCATCTCGCTCGAATTGCAACACGTGCGGCCTGTGGGCGCCGTTATCTTGTTCCTCCCAGGACCAATGGGTACCGCCATCTTGCTTTCCCCACGACATGTGTGGCCTGTGGGCGCCGCCATCTTACCCAACTCAGGACCCATGCCCGTCGGGCACCTCATCCGGCCGCTCATCGCCTGTAACCACCAACGACCAGTCTCGACCACACAACCTCGCGACTGCTTCAACTGAAGTGAAGGTCAACGGGCACGAGATCTCCTGCCTTAAGGTCGACCCACCTTCCCTGTTTGCAAACCTCACCCCTGATTGCAAACCCGTCGCCACCAGGAGCAGACGGTACAGTGCCCAGGACAGGACCTTCATCAGGTCTGAAGTCCAGCGGCTACTGCGGGAAGGCATCATTGAGGCCAGCAACAGGCCCTGGAGAGCCCAAGTGGTAGTTGTAAAGACTGGGGAGAAACACAGGATGGTCATTGACTACAGTCAGACCATCAATCGGTACACACAGCTCGATGCGTACCCCCTCCCACGCATATCTGATATGGTCAATCAGATTGCACAGTACCGGGTCTTCTCGACAGTAGACCTGAAATCTGCCTACCACCAGCTCCCCATTTGCAAGGCGGACCGCCCATACACTGCGTTCGAGGCAGACGGCCGCCTTTACCACTTCCTTAGGGTTCCCTTCGGCGTCACCAACGGGGTCTCGGTCTTCCAACGGGAGATGGACTGAATGGTTGACCGGTATGGGCTGCGGGCCACTTTCCCGTCCCTGGACAATGTCACCATCTGGGGCCACGACCAGCAGGACCATGACGCCAACCTTGCCAAATTTCTCCACACCGCCACTCTCCTCAACCTCGCGTATAACAAGGAGAAGTGCGTGTTCAGCACCAACCGCTTAGCCATCCTCGGCTATGTGGTCCAGAACGGAGTTCTGGGGCCCGACCCCGATCGCATGCACCCCCTCATGGAACTCAACCTCCCCCACTGCCCCAAGGCCCTCAAACGTTGCCTGGGGTTCTTTTCGTATTTCACCCAGTGGGTCCCAAACTATGCGGACAAGGCCCGCCCACTCATTCAAAACAGTTTTTCCCCTGACAGCCGAGGCTCACCAGGCCTTTAACCGTATCAAGGCCGACATCGCCAAGGCCGCGATGCACGCGGTCGACGAGACCCTCCCCTTCCAATTCAAGAGCGATGCATCGGACGTCGCTCTGGTCGCCACCCTCAACCAGGCGGGCAGACCCGTGGCATTCTTTTCCCGCACTCTCCATGCCTCTGAAATTCGGCACTCCTCCATTGAAAAAGAGGCCCAAGATATCGTTGAAGCTGTGCAGCATTGGAGGCATTACCTGGCCGGCAGGAGATTCACTCTCCTCACTGACCAACGGTCGGTAGCCTTCATGTTCAACAACACGCAGCGGGCAAGATCAAAAACGATAAAATCTTGAGGTGGAGGATCGAGCTCTCCACCTACAATTACGAGATCTTGTATCGCCCCGACAAGCTCAACGAACCCCCGATGCCCTATTCCGAGGTACATGTGCCAGCGCACAAGTGGACCGACTCCGGACCCTGCACGACGATCTCTGTCACCCAGGGGTCACACTTTTTTACCATTTCATAAAGGCCCGCAACCTACCATCCTCCATCGAGGAAGTCAGGGCGATCACCAGAGACTGCCAGGTCTGCGCGGAGTGAAAACCGCACTTCTACCGGCCAGACCGTGCGCGCCTGGTGAAGGCCTCCGGCCCCTATGAAAGCCTCAGCGTGGATTTCAAAGGGCCCCTCCCCTCCACCGACCGCAACACGTACATTCTCAGTGTGGTCGATGAGTACTCCAGATTCCCCTTTGCCGTCCCATGCCCCGACATGACGTCTGCCACCGTCATCAAAGCCCTCAACACAATCATATAATTTTTTTTTCATCATAGAATTTACAGTGCAGAAGGAGGCCATTCGGCCCATCGAGTCTGCACCGGCTCTTGGAAAGAGCACCCTACCCAAGGTCAACACCGCCACTCTATCCCCATAACCCAGTAACCCCACCCAACACTAAGGGCAATTTTGGACACTAAGGGCAATTTATCATGGCCAATCCACCTAACCTGCACATCTTTGGACTGTGGGAGGAAACCGGAGCACCCGGAGGAAACCCACGCACACACGGGGAGGATATGCAGACTCCGCACAGACAGTGACCCAAGTCGGGAATCGAACCTGGGACCCTGGAGCTGTGAATCAATTGTGCTATCCACAATGCTACCGTGCTGCTCCCCACAAGCTTCGCTCTGTTCAGTTTCCCCGCCTGCGTCCACAGCGACCAGGGATCCACATTCATAAGCGATGAGCTGCACCAGTACCTGTTCAACAGGGGCATTGGCTCGAGCAGGACGACCAGCTACAACCCCAGGAGAAATGGGCAGGTGGAGCGGGAGAATGGGACGGTCTGGAGGGCCGTCCAGCTGGCCCTAAGGTCCAGAAATCTCCCGGCCTCCCGCTGGCAGGAGGTCCTCCCCGATGCCCTCCACTCCATTCGGTCGCTCCTGTGCACCGCGACTAATGAAACCCCCCATGAATGTCCGCCAAGACACAGTCTCCCTCAAGGACCTGGCACCAGCTGGTTCCACCCCCCCCCTTTCTCTCTCTCTCTCTCTCTCTCTGTCTCTCTCTCTCTCTCTCTCTCTGTCTCTCTCTGTCTCTCTCTCTCTCTCTCTCTCTCTCTCTCTGTCTGTCTCTCTCTCTCTCTGTCTCTCCCTCTCTGTCTCGCTCTCTCACTCTCGGTCTCTCTCTCTCTCTGTGTCTCTGTAGCACCGTCAATATGACGCGAGGCAGGTTGAGGTAATGTCAATTGAAGGCTTTATTAAGCAGAACTTTATCCCCAGCAGCGTGGTTACAGAATGCAACTGCTGAGGGAAATGGAGGGAAAAACTGGGTTCTTATACCGGCATTTCTGGGTGGAGTCCAGTAGGTGGCAGATCCTATCAGGACCTGGCATCCCTCCACCAATAGCCTGTCGACACGTGGTGTACCGCATTACCCCTAATACATACCACCACATTCACCCCTTGTTGAAAAGAAACCCGGCGGGATGGTGGTTCACATGGTGGTAGGGGTTTACAGAATCGGTACCGTGCCGTAACTTTGAACAAAACACAAAATTATCGCTTCAACTGGGCCAACGGGCCAAACAGGGTCGGCATGATGCCATAACTATAACAAGACACAATAGCTGAAAACGTTGAGAGTTAAAGTGACTTGATGAGCCGGATGGGCGCCCTGATCGTCCTTTCCGATCGTCTCGGCCGTGATGGTGATGGCGCTGGCTCGAGTCCCGTCGACTCTGGGAGCGTAGCGCTGTCCCCTGTGTCCTTACTCCTGGGGGGGGGTCTGGGAGGAGAACCGAAACCCCCAGGAAGGGGGTGGCTGCTGATGAACCGGCGGGAGTGAGGAGGTGGTGATTGGCGTTGGGGGGGTGTGGGTAGCTCCGGCGGGCGCCAGATCTCGCAGGGAGACGGTGTCCTGTCGGCCATCGGGATACTCCACATTGGCGTATTGCGGATTGGCGTGAAGGAGATGCACCCGTTCCACCAACGGATCTGACTTGTGCGCCCGCACATGTTTCCGGAGCAGAATGGGTCCCTGAGCTGCCAGCCAGGTCGGAAGTGGCGTTCCAGAGGAGGACTTCCTAGGAAAGAGGAGGAGGCGCTCGTGAGGCGTTTGATTCGTGGTGGTGCACAGCAGGGACCGGATAGAGTGAAGGGCATCCGGGAGGACTTCCTGCCAGTGGGAAATTGGGAGGCTCATAGACCGGAGGGCCAGCAGGACGGCCTTCCAGACTGTTCCATTCTCCCTCTCTACCTGCCCGTTCCCCCGGGGGTTGTAACTGGTCGTCCTGCTCGAGGCTATGCCCCTGCTGAGCAGGAATTGACGCAGTTCGTCACTCATAAAGGAGGACCCCCTGTCGCTATGGATATAGTCGGGGAAACCGAACAGTGTAAAAATGGTACCGAGGGCTTTAATGACCGTGGACGCGGTCATGTCAGGGCAGGAGATGGCGAAAGGGAAACTGGAGTATTCGTCAATGATGTTCAGGAAGTACGCGTTGCGATCGGTGGAGGGGAGGGGGCCTTTGAAATCCAAACTGAGGCGTTCAAAGGGTCGAGAGGCCTTAACCAGGTGCGCTCTATCTGGCCTGAAAAAGTGCGGTTTGCACTCAGCGCAGATCTGGCAGTTTCTGGTGACTGTTCGGACGTCCTCGACGGAGTAAGGGAGGTTGCGGGCCTTAAGGAAGTGGTAGAAACGAGTGACCCCCGGGTGGCAGAGGTCCTCGTGGAGGGCTTGTAGACGGACCACTTGTACATTGGCACATGTGCCGCGAGATAGGGCATCGGATGGCTCGTTCAGCTTTCCGGGACGATACACGATCTCATAATTGAAGGTGGAGAGTTCGATCCTCCACCGCAAGATCTTGTCGTTCTTGATCTTGTCCCGCTGTGCATTATCGAACATGAAGGCAACCGACCGTTGGTCAGTGAGGAGAGTGAATCTCCTACCGGCCAGGTAATGCCTCCAGTGTCGCACAGCTACCACTATTGCTTGTGCCTCCTTTTCCACTGAGGAGTGGCGGATTTCTGAAGCGTGGAGGGTTCGGGAGAAGAAGGCCACGGGTCTGCCTGCTTGGTTGAGGGTGGCCGCCAGAGCTACATCCGATGCGTCGCTCTCGACCTGGAAGGGGAGGGACTCATCGATGGCGCGCATCGTGGCCTTTGCGATATCCGTTTTGATGCGGCTAAAGGCCTGGCGGGCCTCTGTCGTCAGGGGAAAAGTAGTGGACTGGATTAGTGCACGGGCCTTGTCTGCGTACTGGGGGACCCACTGGGCGTAATAAGAAAAGAAGCCCAGGCAACGTTTCAGGGCTTTGGCACAGTGGGGGAGAGGGAACTCCATGAGGGGGCGCATGCGTTCAGGGTCGGGGCCTATCACTCCATTACGCACTACGTAGCCCAGGATGGCTAGACGATCGGTGCGGAAAACGCATTTTTCTTTGTTGTAAGTGAGGTTCAGGGCGTGAGCGGTCTGGAGGAATTTTTGGAGGTTGGCGTCATGGTCCTGCTGGTCGTGGCCGCAGATGGTGACGTTGTCGAGATACGGGAACGTGGCCCGTAAACCGTGCTGGTCAACCATTCGGTCCATCTCTCGTTGGAAGATCGAGACTCCGTTCGTGACGCCGAATGGAACCCTTAAAAAGTGGTATAACCGCCCGTCTGCTTCGAAGGCAGTATAGTTGCGGTCACCCTGACGGATGGGGAGCTGGTGGTAGGCGGACTTGAGGTCCACGGTGGAAAAGACCTTGTACTGTGCAATCCGATTGACCATGTCGGATATGCGGGGGAGAGGGTACGCATCTAGCTGAGTGTACCTGTTGATGGTCTGACTATAGTCGATGACCATCCTCTGTTTCTCCCCGGTCTTAACAACTACCACCTGGGCTCTCCAGGGACTGTTGCTAGCCTGGATGATGGCTTCCTTCAGCAGCCTCTGGACTTCGGACCGGATAAATGCTCGGTCCTGGGCGCTGTACCGTCTGCTCCTTGTGGCGACGGGTTTGCAATCCGGGGTGAGGTTCGCAAACAAGGAAGGCGGTTCAACCTTGAGGTTCGCGAGGCCGCAGACAGTCAGTGGGGGTATAGGGCCGCCAAATTTAAATGTTAAACTCTGGAGGTTGCATTGGAAGTCCAACCCTAGGAGTGTGGGCGCACAGAGATGGGGGAGGACATACAGCTGGTAATTTCGGAACTCCCTCCCCTGCACCGTTAGGTTAGTGATGCAGAACCCCGTGATCTGAACGGAGTGGGATCCCGCCGCCAGGAAAATTTTCTGGGTGCTTGGCCGAATTACGAGGGAACAGCGCCTTGCCGTGTCCGGATGAATGAAGCTCTCCGTGCTCCCAGAGTCGATAAGACACGGCGTCTCGTAGCCATTAACTAGGACTGTAGTGGTTGCAGTCTGGAACGTCCGGGGTCGCGACTGGTCGAGGGTCGTCGAAGCCAGACGTGGTTGTTGAAGTTGAGCATCGTAATCAGGCCGTCTGTGTCGGGGTCCTTCAGCCAAGATGGCGCCGTCCACGGATCGAGCGCGGCCGGGGATGGACAAAATGGTGGCGCCCATCTCTCCCTCGTGGCGTCCGGGGTCCAAAATGGCGGCGTCCGTTGGTCACACGTGGATCGCTGGGGGGGGCTGGGTCTGTGGTCCCGTTTCTTCCCCGGAGATAGCGGCGACCCCGCGGGACTTGCACACCGTCGCGTAGTGGCCTTTCTTCCCGCAGCTTTTGCAGGTAGCCGCGCGGGCCGGGCATCGCTGCCGAGGGTGTTTCGGCTGGCCGCAGAAATAGCAGCGTGGCCCCCCCGGTTGGTCTGGTGTTTTGGCCGCGCAGGTTTGCGGGGGTGGGGGGGGTGTCGGAGAGTCGACCGCAGCGGGAGTCCACGGAGCCCAAAGGGCTGTAGTGTGGTCGGGGGCGTAGGCGCGGGCGTTACGCAAGGCCACATCGAGGGGTGCTGCCAGGGCCCAAGCTTCTGTAAGTCCCAGAGATTCTTTCTCCAGAAGCCTCTGGCGGATCTGGGAAGAGGCCAAACCTGCCACATACGCATCGCGGACCAGGAGCTCTGTGTGTTCACTCGCTGTTGCCGCCGGGCAGTTGCAGTTTCGACCCAGGATCTGCAGGGCGTTATAAAACCCGTCCAGAGATTCCCCCGGAAATTGCCGTCGTGTGGCGAGCTGGTAGCGAGCAAAAACCTGGTTGGCGGGCCGGATGTAGATATCCTTCAGCGCGGCGATGGCACCGGTGAAACCGTCCTCGTCCTCGATAAGGGGGTAGACGTCAGGACTCACCCTGGAATAGAGGACCTCCATCTTTTGTTCGTCAGTCGGTGTGCCGGGGGCCGTCGGAGGTAGCCCTCAAAGCATGCCAGCCAGTGCTTGAAAATAGAGGCCGAGTTAGCTGCTTGGGGTGCGATGCGCAGGCACTCCGGGGTGATTCGGAGCTCCATGTTCCCACGTCGTTTTCTTCAATTTAAATTCTGCTTAATAAATTGTAGCACCGTCAATATGACGCGAGGCAGGTTGAGGTAATGTCAATTGAAGGCTTTATTAAGCAGAACTTTATCCCCAGCAGCGTGGTTACAGAATGCAACTGCTGAGGGAAATGGAGGGAAAAACTGGGTTCTTACACCGGCATTTCTGGGTGGAGTCCAGTAGGTGGCAGATCCTATCAGGACCTGGCATCCCTCCACCAATCCCTCCACCAATGTCGACACGTGGTGTACCGTATTACCCCTAATACATACCACCACAGTCTCTCTCTCTGACTCTCTCTCTCCCTCTCTCTGTCTCTCTCTCTCTGTCTCTTTCTTTGTCTGTCTCTCTCGCTCTGTCTCTCTCTCTGTTTGTCTCTCTCTCTCTCTCTCTCTGTCTCTCTGTCTCTCTCTCTCACTGTCTCTCTCTATCTCTCTCTTTCTCTCTCTATCTCTCTCTCTCTCTCTCTGTCTCTCTCTCTATCTGTCTCTGTCTCTCTCTCTCCCTCTCTGTCTCGCTCTCTCTCTCGGTCTCTCTCTCTCTCTCGGTCTCTCCCTCTCTCTCTCTCTCTCTCTGTCTCTCTCTTTGTTTCTCTCTGTCTCTCTCTCTCTCTGTGTCTCTGTCTCGCTCTGTCTCTCTCTCTGTCTCTGTCTCTCTCTCTGTCTCTGTCTCTCTCTCTCTGTCTCGCTCTCTCTCTCTCTTGGCCCCACTCTCTCTCGGTCTCTCCCTCTCTCTCTGTCTCTCTCTGTCTCTCTCTCTCTCTGTCTCTGTCTCTCTCTCTCTCTGTCTCTCTCTCTGTCTCTGTCTCTCTCTCTCTCAGTCTCTCTCTCTCTCTGTCTGTTTCTCTCTCTCTCACTGTCTCTCTCTCTCTGTATCTGTCTCTCTCTCTGTCTCTCTATCTATCTCTGTCTCTGTCTCTCTGTGCTTGCTGGGATATCTTGCCTCTTGAGGAGCGCGTGCCACCTGCCCTGAGGCCTGGTCTCTGGACAGCGACAGGGTTAGCAATGCCTCCTCATCCCCTTGTCTCCTCATCCCCTCCACCATTCACCCAAACAGCTCCAACCGCCGAGGCCCCGGGCGAGGCCCCGGGCAGGCTGGAGCCCTCAAGGCCCCGGGCAGGCTGGAGCCCTCAAGGCCCCGGGCAGGCTGGAGCCCTCAAGGCCCCGCGTCTGAACGCCCGTCACAGTCAACGGGGCATGAAACTGGGCAAACGACGTCCACCTCAGCTGCTGTTGACGAGGCAGCTCTGAGACGAGGTGGTAGGAAAAGAAAATTGGTAAATGTTCGCTATATCCCGCAGATTGGATTATTTTGAAAACTGGTGCGTGTTAATGAGTATTCGTGGCAAGCAAACGTCCGAACCCGCCGCAGGTCAGCATGACGCAAACATGTCGCTGGCTTTATGGCTGCATCTCCATCCGCATAGGGGAAATCAAGACTTCCAATCCTACCCAATTCACTCACCCCTCACCCCAGCCACATTTTGCACCCTTTTGGCTCCATAAAAGTCCCCCCCACCCCCCCCCCCCCCCCCCCAAACCCCCCCACCATTCAGGCACAGCCGACATCAGACTGAATCTCCGGACTAATCTGAGAGTCACTGCAGTCATCCAGTCCAATAAGAACATATACCACCTGGGGTAATACCAGGTATTGCGGTACCTGAGAGGCTGATGACCATTGGCTAGACCCAGGAGTCTACCATTGGCTGATGTACATAGCTCCGCCCTGAGAGGCGGAGTATAAGAACCGATGCCGTCCCAGCAGCCTTCACTTTCTGTATCGAAGCTGCTGGGGTACAGTTCTAGCAGATTGAAGCCTATTAGTTATGGCTCACCTTGTCTCGAGGCATCACCACCATCTTAAATACCACCCGCGCCATTTGTTGAATAGCTCCAGTTAACCAGTCTGAAGGAGCATGCTTCACGAGAATGGATGGGCCTACTCCCGGCCATTGGCAACTTCACATCATTGACGAGACTGAAAGAGGAAGAAAAGACTTGCATGTCGATGGGGCCTTTCATGACCTCAGGATGCCCCAAAGCCATTGATTCATTAACCAGTGCATAAATCCTCCCCCTGAGACAGTAATGTGTCACATTAATAACTGATTCTGGTCTTATCGGATTTCTGCCAAGGTTAATGTGCTCATCAAACCGTCCCCGAGCCTGTCAACATTAACTACCACTAAATAAATCAAAAATCTCCCATTGACAGGAGTGGTTGAATTATTTGTTGTTCTATAAACCATCAATCCTTGTTCATATACTCCGCGAGGAGTAATGTAGGCTGCATGTGACTTGAAGACGTGCGGGAGTCCTCCTTCTCACAAGGGCCCAATCAATATTTATCCCTCTCTCAACCTTGCTAAATCAGATGATCTTAATCCTTCCCTCACCACTGTTTGTGGGAGCTGACTCCTTGCGAGTATTTTGCCGCCGCCGTGATTAGAACAGAAACGACGCTTCAAAAGTATTTTGCACATGCTGGGGTCAGGAAAACAAAGTGGCTTCATTTGTCATGGCTAGTATCAGGCAAAACCCCACCCTGGCAAGGTGACACATTCGAGGCTGCTGATTGTCAGCCCGCTGCAGTCCCTTCTCAGGACACTGGTCTTCCTCCTCAAGACGGTGAAAGCAGATCCTTTACTTTTCAGCCAAGTCTCCGCCCGGCTGACGGCAAAGGCCTGGGACAAGGGGAGATCCGAAAGCCCCCACTTGCTTTGCTGGAGGTGAACGGGAGGGAGAAAATGCAAAGAATGCAGAAGTGGCACAAAGCGAGTGAAGGGAGAATGAAAGCAAGGCAGGGATGATAGTTTCGGTGGCAATCCAATCACTGGAAAAGTGTTGATCAACAGCGTCCAACTGGTATTGGCTGCAACAATGCTGTAAAGATAGAAAGACTTGTATTTATATAGCACCACTTGTGGGTCTCAGGATGTCCCAAAGTGCTTCAGAGGCAATGAAGTAATATTGAAATGAAATGAAATGAAAATTGCTTATTGTCACAAGTAGGCTTCAATGAAGTTACTGTGAAAAGCCCCTAGTCGCCACATTCCGGCGCCTGTTCGGGGAGGCTGGTACGGGAATTGAACCGTCCTGCTGGCCTGCCTTGGTCTGCTTCAAAAGCCAGCGATTTAGTCCAGTGTGCTATGTCATGTCAGACCTCCCCTGAGAATAGTACTCGCCCGGTGCACACCTCCTGAAGCGGGTCCTGCTTCGTCGCGCTCGCCCATCGCCCCAGCGGGGATGGCTTTTCCTGACGTGGGCGGAATGATTCTGGAGGATGGGCCAGTTAATTATATGTTAATCTATTTGGGAAACATCACCGATGGGGGGGGCAACAATCGCTTCCTGTTTTTACATCACGTGGAACACAGCTTTGGCCTTCCCGCGATGTTGTCCTCTTCCATCCGACGGAAACTCTCAGCCACGCGGAGCAGATGGCTGAAAATAAAAGATTGCACGTCTCCCTGTCCAAACGCCAGAGATACATTCAGAGAAAAGATGTGAGCATGGTGTAGGATTCGCTATGAGCAACAATTTACAGTCGATGATAGAACCACACAGAAATTGTTTCAAACACATTCACTCCATCTGCCTTTCAACTCAAACAGAGCCCGTTAACTTCATCAGTGTCTCTTGGATCCAGGGTTGCGAGCACACGGGAAAGTAAAGGATACAATGGTTTATTTAAACACTGAGTGAAAACTCCATACACCACGACTCCCGGAAGAGGCTCCTGGGGCCGGCCCACACCCGGGTGTGGTTTTACATAGATACATAGAAGATAGGAGCAGGAGGAGGCCTTTTGGCCCTTCGAGCCTGCCCCGCCATTCATCACCATCATGGCTGATCATCCAACTCAATAGCCTAATCCTGCTTTCTCCCCATAGCCTTTGATCCCGTTCTCCCCCAGTGCTATATCCAGCCGCCTCTTGAATATATTCAAAGTTTTAGCATCAACTACTTCCTGTGGTAATGAATTCCACAGGCTCACCACTCTTTGTGTGAATGTCTCCTTATCCCTGTCCGAAATGGTCCACCCTGAATCCTCAGGCTGTGACCCCTGGTTCTGGACTCACCCATCATTGGTAACAAAATCCCTGCATCTACCCTGCCAATTTGAAAAGGACCCATTAATCCCTACTCTTTGTTTCCTCTCTGCCAACCAGTTTTCTATCCACCTCAATACACTTCCCCCAATCCCATACGCTTTAATTTTGCACAATAATCTCTCATGCGGGACTTTGTCAAACGCCTTCTGAAAGTTCAAATATACCACATCGACTGGCTCTCCCTTATCTCTGTCCGAAATGGTCTACCCTGAATCCTCAGACTGTGACCCCTGGTTCTGGACACACCCATCATTGGTAACCTCTTCCCTGCATCTACCCTGTCCAGTCCTGTTAGAATTTTATACGTCTCTATTAGATCCCCCCTCATTCTTCTGAACTCCAGCGAGAACAATCCCAATCGAGACAATCTCTCCTCATATGACAGCCCCACCATCCCTGGAATCAGTCTGGTAAACCCTCGCTTCACTCCCTCGAGAGCAAGAACATCCTTCCTCAGAGAAGGAGACCAAAACTGCCCACAATACTCCAGGTGTGGCCTCACCAAGGCCCTGTACAATTGCAGCAACACATCCCTGCTTCTATACTCGAAACCTCTCGCAATGAAGGCCAACGTACCATTAGCCTTCTTTACCGCCTGCTGCACCTGCATGTTTACCTTCAGCGACTGGTGCACAAGGACACACAGGTCCCGCTGCACACTCCCCTCTCCCAATTTACAACCATTCAGGTAGTAATCTGTCTTCCTGTTTTTGCTTCCAAAATGAATAACCTCACACTTCTCCAAATTATACTGCATCTGCCATTGGTTTGCCCACTCGCCCAACCTGTCCAGATCTTGCTGTGGGATCCCTGCATCCTCGCCACAATTCACCCTCCCACCTAATTTGGTATCATCTGCAAACTTTGAGATGTTACATTTTGTTCCCTCATCCAAATCATTAATATATATTGTGAATAGCTGGGGTCCCAGTACCGATCCCTGTGGTACCCCACTGGTTACTGCCTGCCAATTTGAAAATAACCCATTAATTCCTGCACTTTGTTTCCTCTCTGCCAACCGGATTTCTATCCACTTCAATACATTTCCCCCAACCCCATGTGCTTTAATTTTGCACAATAATCTCTTATGCTGGACTTTGTCAAACGTCTTCTGAAAGTCCAAATATACCACATCGACTGGCTCCCCCTTGTCGACTGTACTGGTTTCCTCTTCAAAGAATTGACCAAGTTTGTTCCCCGCTAATGAGGGAGATCCGCCCCCCCCACCCCTTAGTGGGATAACTCGCATTCCTCGAGAGTGACGGGGGGCCTAATCAGGGCCGGTTCCATGCTTCTCGTGTAGGTTATAACGCGCCACCGCACCCCCCCCCCACACCCCCAAGCCCGAACATGCGTCCGCCGAAAAAGGGTACATCGGTGACACCACCTCCGGTGGCTGCTCGCCCGGCCCATCGTCCCCGGCATCATCTGGTGCCGGTACCTCCATCTCGGAGTCTGAGTTATCAGCACCGGACCCCTTGGCACCGAAAACCTCATTGGTAAGGACATCGCTTACTACGGATACTCGGCTGCGGAGTTCCAGGTGCCTGTTGGACTCCTGTTCTCACAGGCGAACCGGGGACGATACATAGAACATAGAACATAGAACATAGAACAATACAGCGCAGTACAGGCCCTTCGGCCCACGATGTTGCACCGAAACAAAAGCCATCCAACCTACACTATGCCATTATCATCCATATGTTTATCCAATAAACTTTTAAATGCCCTCAATGTTGGCGAGTTCACCACTGTAGCAGGTAGGGCATTCCACGGCCTCACTACTCTTTGCGTAAAGAACCTACCTCTGACCTCTGTCCTATATCTATTACCCCTCAGTTTAAAGTTATGTCCCCTCGTGCCAGCCATATCCATCCGCGGGAGAAGGCTCTCACTGTCCACCCTATCCAACCCCCTGATCATTTTGTATGCCTCTATTAAGTCTCCTCTTAACCTTCTTCTCTCCAACGAAAACAACCTCAAGTCCATCAGCCTTTCCTCATAAGATTTTCCCTCCATACCAGGCAACATCCTGGTAAATCTCCTCTGCACCCGCTCCAAAGCCTCCACGTCCTTCCTATAATGCGGTGACCAGAACTGTACGCAATACTCCAAATGCGGCCGTACCAGAGTTCTGTACAGCTGCAACATGACCTCCCGACTCCGGAACTCAATCCCTCTACCAATAAAGGCCAACACTCCATAGGCCTTCTTCACAACCCTATCAACCTGGGTGGCAACTTTCAGGGATCTATGTACATGGACACCTAGATCCCTCTGCTCATCCACACTTTCAAGAACTTTACCTGTCCTGTCTGTCGGACAACGGTGCCCACGACCCACATTGTCCCATCGCCAAAGCTTTGTATGAAAACCGCGTCCCCAGTGCGAAACGCCGATGTGGCGTATGTCCACCAGCACCACGTTCTACCCGATCCTGCCCGCGGTGGATTTTCCCGTCTATATCGGGTATCACGTGCTGAGAAGTTTCCGGAGTCGAAGACCTATGAGTCTCTGTGCCGGTGTCATGCCAGTGGTAGCGTGGAGCATGATGCGGTAACTGAAGAGAAAACGCGCTACATTTGTGTTGAGGTGCCCCGTCATCCATTTGCACATCCCACGCTTACACGTTTGAACCGCCCACTTGTGCAAACCGCTGGCCGTGGGGTGATAGAGCGCTCTGCGGGTTGGCAAACCCCATACTTCGCATAAATGTCCCGAATTCCGCGCTGGTGAAAAGTGTCCCGTTATCCGAAACCAAGATTTCCGGGATGCCGTGTTTACTGAACGACGAGTTTCTCGACCGTCGCCTGAGAAGTTGCTGACGGCATGCGGCGTACGTCCAGCTACTTCGAGTGGGCTTCAATGAGGAGAAGAAACATCGACCCCTGCAGGTGGGAGTTTCTGCTGCTCCTGACAGATCCCACGGTGCCGGGCGAGCCATTCGCCCAATCGCCGCGTCCATGCCCGGCCACCACACATGACTGCGGGTAAACATCTTCATCTTAGACACCCCGGGATGCCCGTTGTGGAGGTCCATCAGGATGGGGGTCTCACCCTTTTTGTGGAACCACCACGAGCGTCCCCACAGGAGGACCCCGTCTTCAATGCTGAACTCTGCGAACTTGAACGTAGAGGCCTTCAGCTCACAGAGAAGTGCGTGGTGCTGGGCCCCGTACAAACAATGTGGTGAACCAGGGATAGTAGGGCATTGGGCTAGGTCCACGCATGTATCTGGGTTGCCATGACAGGCAACATGTCCGTGAAGCGCTCGGTGTCAATGACTTTGTCAATGCTAGAGGGTGTCGGCGGCCTAGTCTGAAGTCGGAGCCTACTCAAGGCATCCGCATGTGTGATCTGTGTCCCGGGGCGGTGCTCCAGGTATTCGTATTTCGCCAGAATGAGGGTCCATCGCTGAATCCTAGCTGACGCAATGGGGGGAATGGCCTTGTCCTCCTTAAACAATCCCAACAACGGTTTGTGATTGGTCAGCACCGTGAACCCACGCCCATAGACGTCCTGATGGAATTTTGTGACAGCAAACACCACGGCCAAACCCTCCTTTTCGATCGGTGCAGAGTCTCGCTCCGCCATGGCAAGCATTCGCGAGGCAAATGCGATGGGGCGCGCCTTTCCACCATCTATTTGCTGGGGCAAAATCGCCCCAATG
Source organism: Scyliorhinus torazame (assembly GCF_047496885.1). Classification (NCBI taxonomy): domain Eukaryota; kingdom Metazoa; phylum Chordata; class Chondrichthyes; order Carcharhiniformes; family Scyliorhinidae; genus Scyliorhinus; species Scyliorhinus torazame. The sequence goes on from NC_092707.1 coordinate 12,497,375, forward strand.
CCAGTAAGGTGACCACGAGGGGGCTGGTGGGATCAAGATGGGTGAGCAGCCGGGAGGAATAGAGCTGCTTCTTCACCTCCGCGAATGCCGTCCCCTGAAGCGGACTCCATGTCCGTGTCTGGCCTTTCTTGAGGAGTTTGTGCCGAGGAGCCGACATCATCGCCAAGCTCGGGACCAACATGCCGGAATAATTTATGAGTCACAACGAACGGAGTTCCATCACCCCCCCAGGAACGTGGGCCTGCCGGGTGGCCCAAACCTTATCTTCGACTGAGTGAAGGCCTTCCCAGTCAGCGCAGTAGCCCAAATAAGTCATGTCATGGGCGTTGAAAATGCACTTCTCCCTACGGAGGCGAACACCAGAGGCTGCGGAGTGATGGAGCACCTCGTCGAAGGTCATCCAGGTGTTCTCGGTCCGAAGTCTCGGCGACCAATACGTCGTCGAGATAAACCACCATGCGCAGTGGGCCCCGCAGTATGTTCTCCATTACACGTTGGAGAATGGCGCAGGCCGACAAAACCCCGAACGGCAACCTTGTATATTCATACAACCCCAATGAGCATTTAACTGTCACATACTTTCGCCATTCCAGATCGAGCAGCAACTGGAAGTGCGTATGGCCCATGTCGAGCTTTGTGAATGAGTGTTCCCCACTGAGCTTTGCGTCAAGGATCGCGATCCTCGGCATGAGGTAACGGCCTAGCCTGGGGGCCCAGTTCACGGTCATCTCACAGTCACCACAAAGACGCACGGTGCTGTCGGACTTCAATACGGGGACGACCGGTGCTGCCCAACCCACAAACATCACGGGGCAGATAATGCCCAAGCCTTTGAAGCGGTCGAGCTCAGCTTCCTAGTTAGGCTGCAGCGTGTACGGAACCGGGCAGGCACGGAAGTACCTTGTCTGTGCTTCAGGGCCCACGTCAATCCTTGCGGAGGCCCCGCAGATAGCACCCAGTCCGGCTCTGTAAACCACTTTGCCAGCACGACGTTCAGGCCCCCAGAATTCATCCAGAACGCCTGCTGCTTATCGAGGCGGAGGCTCTGCAACCAATTACAGCCAAGCAAACTGGGGCATTGTCCCGGACAATGACCAGGGGCAGGTGACCGGGACTATCGTAGTTCCTGTGATGGCCAGCGGCTCCCCGGTGGCCAACTGGGTCTCGGTGTCCTGCAACGATAAGGGCTGAACCCCTGTCCGAATTCTGTCGAATGTGCCCTTACCGACAACCGAGACGGCGGCACCCGTGTCCAATTCCATCTGGATCGGGTGACCGTTGACACGGACCGTGATCCTAATGGACGTGACCTTGGCTGAGGAAACACAGTTCAGCTGTTGGCAATCGCCCTCGAGTTCCTCCGCCAAGGAAGTGCGGGACCCGGAAGGGCAGCCAGGCCTGGCTGGGCCCGGGCGGACGGGTCACCTCTGTGGCCACGCTGACCACATGCTCAGCAGGATTGGGGAAGGGGTCCCGAGTAGCTCCAGGGTTCATGTGGATGGTCCATGCCCTGGCAGGCAGTCGGCCAGGACCAGGGACTGGGAACGCCCGGTCGAGACGCTGCCGCTCTCCGAGAGAGGCATGGCCTAAACTGAGGAACTCCGTCCCATGCAATTCTTGCACATTTTGCTCCACGCTTTCCACATGTTTTCAACAAGGGGCGTCATTCTCCGACCCCCCGCCGGGTCGGAGAATGGCCGTTGGCCGCCGTGAATCCCGCCCCCGCCGAAGTCTCCGGTACCGGAGATTGGGCGGGGGCGGGAATCGGGCCGCGCCGGTTGGCGGGACCCCCCGCTCAATTCTCCGGCCCGGACGGGCCGAAGTCCTGCCCAGAAATTGCCTGTCCCGCCGGCGTAAATCAAAGCTGGTATTTACCGGCGGGACCAGGCGGCGTGGGCGGGCTCCGGTGTCCTGGGGGGGGCGCGGGGCGATCTGACCCCGGGGGATGCCCCCACGGTGGCCTGGCCCGCAATCGGGGCCCACCGATCCGCGGGCGGGCCTGTGCCGTGGAGGCACTCTTTCCCTTCCGCCTTCGCCACGGCCTCCATCATGGCGGAGGCGGAAGAGCCTCTCCCCACTGCGCATGCGCGGGAAACTGTCGGCGGCCGCTGACGCTCCCGCGCATGCGCCGCATTTCCGCGCCAGCTGGCGGGGCACCAAGCGCCATTTCCGCCAGCTGGCGGGGCGGAAATCCCTCCGGCGTCGGCCTATCCCCTCAATGTTGGGGCTCGCCCCCCAAAGATGCGGAGCATTCCGCACCTTTGGGCCGGCGCGATGCCCGTCTGATTGGCGCCGTTTTTGGCGCCAGTCGGCGGACATCGCGCCGTTGGGGAAGAATTCCACCCAAGATAATGGTCTGGGCGGGGTTCTCTGAACCCCCTGCCGGGTCGGAGAATCGCCGGAGGCTGGCGTGAATCCCGCCCCCACCGTGTCCCGAAATCTCCGCCACCAGATATGCGGCGGGGGCGGGAATCGCGCCGCGCCGGTCGGCGGGCCCACCCCCGCCGATTCTCCGGCCCGCGATGGGCCGAAATCCCGCTGCTGGAATGCCTGTCACGCCAACGTGGATTAAACCACCTTTTGAATGGCGGGACAAGGCGGCGCTGGCGGGCTCCGGGGTCCTGAGGGGTGATCTGGCCCCGGGGGGTGCCCCCACGGTGGCCTGGCCCGCGATCAGGGCCCACCGATCCGCGGGCGGGCCTGTGCCGTGGGGGCACTCTTTTTCTTCCGCCTTCGCCATGGTCTTCTCTATGGCGGAGGCGGAGGAAACCTCCTCCCCTGCGCATGCGCAGAACCGCGTCGCCCGTCGAAGACCTTTCGGCCCCGGCTGGCGTGGCGTCAATGGCCTTTCCCGCCAGCCGGCGGAGCGGAAACCACTCCGGTGCGGGCCTAGCCCCTCAAGGTGAGGGTTTGGCCCCTAAAGGTGCGGAGACTTCCGCACCTTTGGGGCGGCCCGACGCCGGAGTGGTTCCCGCCACGCCGTCCCGCTGGGACCCCCCCACCCCGCCGGGTAGGGGAGAATCCCGCCCCTGGTGTCCATCCCCGATGGTGACGTTCACTCAAAAAACTAGCACATGCGCTCAATGTACTCTGACCATTTGTCAGTAGCTACGTTGAATGCCTTAAACCTCCCAAAGTGCGGCCTGTCAGCCGCTATTGAATCAACCTCCAGAGGTCTACGGTGAGGTGGCCGAGTACTACGGAAATGGCGCCGTCTGCATCTCCAATTGACCCTCGTCGCCAGTGTTGAATGCTGGGAAGCGACCACGCGGAAGCATAAACGATCCACGGGTTTATTTAAACACTGAATGAAAACTCCACCCACCACCACTCCCCGAAGAGACCCGGGCCACACCTGCGGTGGTCTTTTGATGTCCAGGTTTTTTCTCCGCTAATGAAGGAGCTCCGCCCCTTCAGCGGAGTTTTAATTAATTGGGATGTGGTTGTTAAATTATTGCCCATCCCTAAATGCCCTTCAGAAGATGGTCTTAACAACTTAGGGGTTTGCTGGGCTGTTTCAGAGGGCAGGCAAGAGTTAACCATATTTCATGGACCTCAAGCCTCATGTAGGCCAGATCAGGTAAGGGCAGCAGATTTCCTTCCCTAAAGAAATCCAAATGGGTATTTACAGCAATCCAGTGGTGTCATGGCCATCGTTACTGTCAACTTATTTTGTTAATTCCTGAAGGGCAGGTTAATAGGGTGGAGAAGGCATATGGGACCCTCGCTTTTATCATTCGGGGCACAGATTACAAAAGCAGGGAGGTCATGTTGGAGTTGTAGAGAACTTTGGGGAGGCCACAGCTGGAGTACTGGGTGCAATTCTGGTCGCCACATTATAGGAAGGATGTGATTGCACTGGAGGGGGTGCAGAGGAGATTCACCAGGATGTTGCCTGGGACGGAACATTTAAGTTTATGAAGAGAGGTTGGATGGGCTTGGATTGTTTTCTCTGGAGCAGAGAAGACTGAGGCGTGACCTAATTGAGGTGGACAAGATTACGAGGGGCACGGACAGAGTGGATAGGGAGCAGCTGTTCCCCTTAGCTGAAGGGTCAGTTACGAGAGGGACACAAACTCAAAGTGAGGGGCGGGAGGTTTAGAAGGGATTTTAGGGAAAACTTTTTTACCCAGAGAGTGGGGAGGGCCTGGAACGCACTGCCTGGGAGGTTGGTGAGGGTCTGGAACGCACTGCCTGGGAGGGTGGTGAGGGTCTGGAATGCGCTGCCTGGGAGGGTGGGGAGGGTCTGGAACGCGCTGCCTGGGAGGGTGGTGAGGGTCTGGAACGCACGGCCTGGGAGGGTGGTGAGGGTCTGGAACGCACTGCCTGGGAGGGTGGTGAGGGTCTGGAACGCACTGCCTGGGAGGGTGGTGAGGGTCTGGAACGCGCTGCCTGGCAGAGTGGTGAGGGCCTGGAACACACTGCCTGGGAGGGGGTGAGGGTCTGGAACGCACTGCCTGGGAGGGGGGTGAGGGTCTGGAACGCACTGCCTGGGAGGGGGGGTGAGGGTCTGGAACGCACTGTCTGGGAGGGTGGTGAGGGTCTGGAACGCACTGTCTGGGAGGGTGGTGAGGGTCTGGAACGCACTGTCCGGGAGGGTGGTGAGGGTCTGGAACGCGCTGCCTGGGAGGGGGGTGAGGGTCTGGAACGCACTGCCTGGGAGGGGGGTGAGGGTCTGGAACGCGCTACCTGGGAGGGTGGTGAGGGTCTGGAACGCGCTGCCTGGGAGAGGGGTGAGGGTCTGGAACGCGCTGCCTGGGAGGGGGGTGAGGGTCTGGAACGCACTGCCTGGGAGGGGGGGAGAGGCGGGTCTGGAACGCACGGCCTGGGAGGGTGGTGAGGGTCCGGAACGCACTGCCTGGGAGGGGGGTGAGGGTCTGGAACGCACTGCCTGGGAGGGGGGTGAGGGTCTGGAACGCACTGTCTGGGAGGGTGGTGAGGGTCTGGAACGCACTGCCTGGGAGGGTGGTGAGGGTCTGGAACGCACTGCCTGGGAGGGGGGGTGAGGGTCTGGAACGCACTGTCTGGGAGGGTGGTGAGGGTCTGGAACGCGCTGCCTGGGAGGGTGGTGAGGGTCTGGAATGCACTGTCTGGGAGGGTGGTGAGGGTCTGGAACGCACTGTCTGGGAGGGTGGTGAGGGTCTGGAACGCACGGCCTGGGAGGGTGGTGAGGGTCTGGAACGCGCTGCCTGGGAGGGGGGTGAGGGTCTGGAACGCACTGCCTGGGAGGGTGGTGAGGGTCTGGAACGCGCTGCCTGGGAGGGTGGTGAGGGTCTGGAACGCACGGCCTGGGAGGGTGGTGAGGGTCTGGAACGCACGGCCTGGGAGGGTGGTGAGGGTCGGGAACGCACTGCCTGGGAGGTAGGTGAGGGTCCGGAACGCGCTGCCTGGGAGGGGGGTGAGGGTCTGGAATGCACTGCCTGGGAGGGGGGTGAGGGTCTGGAACGCGCTGCCTGGGAGGGTGGTGAGGGTCTGGAACGCGCTGCCTGGTAGGGTGGTGAGGGTCTGGGACGCACTGCCTGGGAGGGGGGTGAGGGTCTGGAACGCACTGCCTGGGAGGGGGGTGAGGGTCTGGAACGCACGGCCTGGTAGGGTGGTGAGGGTCTGGGACGCGCTGCCTGGGAGGGGGGTGAGGGTCTGGAACGCACGGCCTGGTAGGGTGGTGAGGGTCTGGGACGCGCTGCCTGGGAGGGGGGTGAGGGTCTGGAACGCGCTGCCTGGGTGGGTGGTGAGGGTCTGGAACACGCTGCCTGGGAGGGGGGTGAGGGTCTGGAACACGCTGCCTGGGAGGGTGGTGAGGGTCTGGAACGTGCTGCCTGGGAGGGGGGTGAGGGTCTGGAACGCGCTGTCTGGGAGGGTGGTGAGGGTCTGGAACACACTGTCTGGGAGGGTGGTGAGGGTCTGGAACACGCTGCCTGGGAGGGGGGTGAGGGTCTGGAACGCGCTGTCTGGGAGGGGGGTGAGGGTCTGGAACGTGCTGCCTGGGAGGGGGGTGAGGGTCGGGAACGTGCTGCCTGGGAGGGGGGTGAGGGTCGGGAACGTGCTGCCTGGGAGGGGGGTGAGGGTCTGGAACGCGCTGTCTGGGAGGGGGGTGAGGGTCTGGAACGTGCTGCCTGGGAGGGGGGTGAGGGTCGGGAACGTGCTGCCTGGGAGGGGGGTGAGGGTCTGGAACGCACTGTCTGGGAGGGGGGTGAGGGTCGGGAACGCACTGTCTGGGAGGGGGGTGAGGGTCTGGAACGCGCTGCCTGGGAGGGGGGTGAGGGTCGGGAACGTGCTGCCTGGGAGGGGGGTGAGGGTCTGGAACGCACTGTCTGGGAGGGGGGTGAGGGTCGGGAACGTGCTGCCTGGGAGGGTGGTGAGGGTCTGGAACGCACTGTCTTGGAGGGGGGTGAGGGTCGGGAACGTGCTGCCTGGGAGGGGGGTGAGGGTCTGGAACGCACTGTCTGGGAGGGGGGTGAGGGTCGGGAACGCGCTGCCTGGGAGGGTGGTGAGGGTCTGGAACGCGCTGCCTGGGAGGGGGGGGAGGGTCTGGAACGCGCTGCCTGGGAGGGGGGTGAGGGTCTGGAACGCGCTGCCTGGGAGGGTGGGGAGGGTCTGGAACGCGCTGCCTGGGAGGGGGGTGAGGGTCTGGAACGCGCTGCCTGGGAGGGGGGTGAGGGTCTGGAACGCGCTGCCTGGGAGGGGGGTGAGGGTCTGGAACGCGCTGCCTGGGAGGGGGGTGAGGGTCTGGAACGCGCTGCCTGGGAGGGGGGTGACGGTCTGGAACGCGCTGCCTGGGAGGGGGGCGAGGGTCTGGAACGTGCTGCCTGGGAGGGTGGTGAGGGTCTGGAACGCACTGTCTGGGAGGGGGGTGAGGGTCTGGAACGCGCTGCCTGGGAGGGGGGTGAGGGTCTGGAACACGCTGCCTGGGAGGGGGGTGAGGGTCTGGAACGCGCTGTCTGGGAGGGGGGTGAGGGTCTGGAACGCGCTGTCTGGGAGGGTGGTGAGGGTCTGGAACGCGCTGCCTGGGAGGGGGGTGAGGGTCTGGAACGCGCTGCCTGGGAGGGTGGTGAGGGTCTGGAACGCGCTGCCTGGGAGGGTGGTGAGGGTCTGGAACGCGCTGCCTGGGAGGGGGGTGAGGGTCTGGAACGCGCTGCCTGGGAGGGTGGTGAGGGTCTGGAATGCGCTGCCTGGGAGGGTGGTGAGGGTCTGGGACGCACTGCCTGGGAGGGTGGTGAGGGTCTGGAACGCGCTGCCTGGGAGGGTGGTGAGGGTCTGGAATGCGCTGCCTGGGAGGGTGGTGAGGGTCTGGAACGCGCTGCCTGGGAGGGTGGTGAGGGTCTGGAACGCGCTGCCTGGGAGGGTGGTGAGGGTCTGGAACGCGCTGCCTGGGAGGGTGGTGAGGGTCTGGAACGCGCTGCCTGGGAGGGTGGTGAGGGTCTGGAACGCGCTGCCTGGGAGGGTGGTGAGGGTCTGGAACGCACTGCCTGGGAGGGGGGTGGAGGCGTGTTGCCTCACATCCTTTAAAAAGTACCTGGATGAGTACTTGGCCGTCTTAACATTCAAGGCTATGGACCACGTGCTGGCAAATGGGATTAGGAGGGCAGGTCAGGGTCTGTCATACGTCGGTGCAGACTCGATGGACCTGTCGTACTCTGTGATTTTATTTGATCCCAAGCCCCCAGTTGCCGTTGTGGGATCTGAACCCACATCACTGAATTCGCCATCACAACCAGTCTGCGACCATTACCATTGGTAATTGAATAGTTTGGTAATGTTGGTTGTGGGAACGCAGTTCCCCAGTTTAACATCTCGTCTGTTATACAGCACCGCTGGCAGTGCGGCACTCTGGCAGCACTGCAGCGGGAGTGCCAGCCTGGGGTACGTGTCTGTGGAGTGTGAGGCATGGACCCACAGCCTTCTCCTCGGTGCACTGGGTCCGTCACACCCACACCATCTCCCTCCTTGAAAGGAAGTCGGCAACTTGCGGACATTAAAATTCATTGCAGCAAAATCTGCTTAAAATATTAATGGAAAGTATAGATTTGAAAAACTTTCATCTTCGCTGAGGCGTTGAGCCCTGCCTGATAGGTTAGTGCTAAAAGGAGCTACAGGCTCGTAATTAATTTCATCTGGCAAGCCTGCAGCGCAGAAATTTACTATTCTGGGATTGAAATAAACAAATGCAAAACACCGGCTGCATTTTGAGAATAATCCAGACGTATCTGGGGTGGGCGTGATCAACAGTTTCCGTTCGAGACTGGCATGGTTCAATAGGAAGGGGAGAAGACAGTGTTCTCCAATCAACATAGCATATTTTCCCTGAACACATTGATACACCTCACGGCACCGTAGCACAGTGGTTAGCACTGTTGCTTCACAGCGCCAGGGTCCCAGGTTCGATTCCCGGCTTGGGTCACTGTCTGTGCGGAGTCTGCACGTTCTCCCCGTGTCTGCGTGGGTTTCCTCCGGGTGCTCCGGTTTCCTCCCACAAGTCCCGAAAGACAGGCTTGTTAGGTGGATTGGACATTCTGAATTCCCCCTCAGTGTACCTGAACAGGCGCCGGAATGTGGCGACTCGGGACTTTTCACAGTAACTTCATTGCAGCGTTAATGTCAGCCTACTTGTGACACTAATAAAGATTATTATTATTAGCAGAGGAAGTGACCACGAGGCCCGGTGTACCTCGACCAGCTCTGTGAAAGAGATATCCGGTGACTAGGCGTCTGCATTTAACTTCCCCGTAAAAGGTTTGTTGTTAAAAGGAGTCATCTCTTTGTGCACTAGTGAAGATAGTTCAGGAAAGTATTCCCCGGCTTCAATTCCGTCGCTCTTGCACGAGGACCATTTTGAAGATGCTGGCCCAGATCTCAGGAGGAGCCACAGGGTGATGGTACCTTGCCTTCTCCAGAGGCTATGCCACACGGAGCATCAAGACTGATGTGCTATTTATCATTCATCTGCTCTTCCGGGTGAGGGATCTTAGTGCGGGAAGTGGAAATTGAATTTCCACGGAGGGAATCGTCATCCTTTTAACAGAACAGTTTGAACAATTGAAATTCTGTCAGCCTTGCCTCAGGTGGTGAATTCACATTCCACTCGGAATACAGGAGCATGTAAACTGGGTTAGTAATGTTGAGCAGTGCTGACGGAATAGGTGCTGCTGTGTTGGACGAGACATTAATTCAAGGTATCATTTCCCTATACATATAATATGGACGGCACGGTAGCAAAGAGGGTAGCACTGTTGCTTCACAGTGCCAGAGTCCCAGGTTCGATTCCCGGTTTGGGTCACTGTCTGTGTGGAGTCTGCACGTTCCCCCCGTGTCTGCGTGGGTTTCCTCCGGGTGCTCCGGTTTCCTCCAACAAGTCCCGAAAAGCGTGCTGTTAGGTGAATTGGACATTCTAAATTGTCCCTCTGTGTACCCGAACAGGCGCCGGAGTGTGGCGACTAGGGGCTCTTCACAGTAACTTCATTGCAGTGTTAATGTAAGCCTACTTGTGACAATAATAAAGATTATCATTATCATTAAATGATTCCGTGGAGTTATATGAAGAAGGCAGGTGGACTCCTTCTTCTCTGGTCCACCCACGTCGACACTACCACCAAGAAAGCACAACAGCGCCTATACTTCCTCAGGAAACTAAGGAAATTCGGCATGTCCACATTGACTCTTACCAACTTTTACAGATGCACCATAGAAAGCATCCTATCGGGCTGCATCACAGCCTGGTATGGCAACTGCTCGGCCCAGGACCGTAAGGAACTTCAGAGAGTCGTGAACACCGCCCAGTCCATCACACGAACCCGCCTCCCATCCATTGACTCCATCTACACCTCCCGCTGCCTGGGGAAAGCGGGCAGTATAATCAAAGATCCCTCCCACCCGGCTTACTCACTCTTCCAACTTCTTCCATCGGGCAGGAGATACAGAAGTCTGAGAACACGCACGAACAGACTCAAAAACAGCTTCTTCCCCACTGTCACCAGACTCCTAAATGACCCTCTTATGGACTGATTTCATTAACACTACACCCTGTATGCTTCATCCGATGCCAGTGCTTATGTAGTTACATTGTATATGTTGTGTTGCCCTATTATGTATTTTCTTTTATTCCCTTTTCTTCTCATGTACTTAATGATCTGTTGAGCTGCTCGCAGAAAAATACTTTTCACTGTACCTTGGTACACGTGTCAATAAACAAATCCAATCCAATCCAATCCAATCCTGATTGAAATGTATCCCTCTATCAGCGCCTCCAACAACGGATTGAAATCGCAGCTCTTTGTGGGAGCTTGCTGTGTACAAATAGGCTACAACATTTTCTACATTGCAGCAGAGTGACTACACCATGAAGATAATGAACCGGTCCTGAAGCACTCAGGAAGTTATGAGCATACGAAAGGCGCTATATAAACGCAAGTTGCTTGTAATAGATACAAGTCAACATTACATTCCATGACAATATAATTCTAATCCTTCGCTTGAGATATTTGCTTCTTGCCCTGGTTGCAATGAAGATTGCTGCCGTATTGATCAAGAGAATCATTACTGGGTTGAATGTCAGTGGGCAGACTCGGGGTGGAATCATATCCCACAGCTTTCTCTTCATTATATGGTATTCTTTCAAAAAGGTGCAGCTGCCCGGAAGCATTTTGCGACAATCTGATTAAAAATACAAGAGGCAGGAATTTAATTTGCCTGCCGCTAATTAAATTTTCATGTTTATTCTGCTGATTGACAGAAAAGCATTAAGTGTTAATTGTTGTTGTATAGTGATCAATTAATTAAAGTTGCCTGCTGTACTGGGGCTGGAGTTAAATTGCCTTTTATTAAATTTGTTTTTTTGGTTGCTGAAACCGCATTCGGAAGTGTCTGGAGCTCACCGTTTTAAATGCTGATTTCCAAATTGGATTAGCATATTTTAATTAAGCCTTTTTTACTTTCTCTTTGCAAACATCATGGGGCGACTGGCAACACAACGAGTTTTCATAAATTTGGTAAATGGCCAGGCACAAGGCAACAATCTGTGAGTTGGGTTAGCTGGTGCTTGCGAAATCGTGGCACAAGTGGAAGAGAGAACTTGCATTTGTATAGCGCCTTGCGTGGCCTCAGAACATCCCAAAGCGCTTTACGGCAAATGAGGTATTTTCAAAAGTACAGTCTGCAAGGTAGAAAATGCAGCAGCCGATTTACAGAGAATAAAATTGGCGACTGATTGATGTTTTAGCGAGGCTGGGGAAGGATAAATGTCGGAAAAGAGTGCTGAAATCACTCCTCTGCTCTTGGCCGGCCGTGAATCAATGGGCAGCCACTCTTGCTTCTGGGTTAGAAGGTCATTGGTTCAAGTCCCACTCCAGAAACTTTGGATAAAGTCCCGGCGGGCACTCAAGTGCAGAACAGAGAGAGGGTCTTTTGATTGGGAGGTTAAACTGTGGCCTTATCTGCCTTCTTAGGTGGATGTGAAACATCCCAGAGTTACTATTGGAAGGAAAGCATGGGAGTTCTTCACCACATCTTGACCAATACTTTTCCCTCAATCAACAGCACAGAAATAATTTGTCTGCCGATTATTACATTGCTGTCTGTGGGATCTTGTTCTGTGCATTGTTTCCTGCATGACAACCTTAATTGTACTTAATTGGCTGTAAAGTGCTCTTGAATGAGAAATTGCTCGACACCAACACAGGTCATAAGTTTCCCAGGCATCGATATCACTCCGAACCAATATAGGATTCACTCGAAACCATGACAGGATACACTCTAAACCAGTGTTTTTCAAACTTTTTTTTCCTGGGACCAACTTTTGCCAACCGGTCGACCTTCGCTACCCACACCGGCCGAAATTCGCGACACACTGTGCATTCGCGCACCTTTAATGTGAAAAGGGAGCCTTCCTTGTCCTCACGATCTGACTCCAAGCAGGTTCACGGAAGGAAAAGGCTATGCACCTATCAGGTGCAGACATCAGTCAGTTCCTCTGTGCCATCTTCAGCTTTGTGAGAATGGAAAATCCAACTTCGCATAGTAGGTCGCCGTGAAGGGCAATAGCAACAAAATGCTTATTTTACTCAGCACTGGATAGAACATAGAACAGACCTACAGTTCAGAAGGAGACCATTCGGCCCATCGAGTCTGCACTGACCCACTTAAGCCCTCACTTCCCCCCTATCACCGTAACCCAATAACCCCTCCTAACCTTTTTGGTCACTAAGGGCAATTTATCATGGCCAATCCACCTAACCTGTACGTCATTGGACTGTGGGAGGAAACCGGAGCACCCAGAGGAAACCCACGCAGACACGGGGAGAACGTGCAGACTCCGCACAGACAGTGACACAGCGGGGAATCGAACCTGGGACCTTGGCGCTGTGAAGCCACAATGCTATCCACTTGTGCTACTGTGTTGCCCACTGGGAGATGCTACTCCTGAATGTTGACAGCCTCATGAGCTTTTGGTGTGTTTTTAATGTGCTGTCATAGGTCAGGTACAGCAGTGTAGTCTTTTAATTTGGAGTCAGCTATAAGTTAACAACTGACTCTTAGGTCTCAACCTCAAAAGGAATCTTTCACCCACCACTTCTCTTTCAAAATTTGAAACTTCTCCTCTGACTTGCTAGTACTTCCCTGTATATAATACACATGGGCCTTGCATTCTTATTTGCATTGGCATAATTGACAAAACCATACCTCAGGAAATTATCTTTATACTGCTTTGTTCCCGAGTTCAGTTTCTTCTTTGTAGGCTGTTAACCAGCGGCCCTGGAGCTCCGTACAGAGCTAAAACTGACACTGCTCTGTCCTGCCCAGGACTCTCCTCAGCAGCTCTCTCCAGCAGGTTCAGGTGTGAGATCCTGGCCAGTAGGCACGCTGCCTATTTGAGTCTCTGGCCATCTCTTACTTGCAAGGAAATGATTCATCTTCACAGTCCTCTTGCTTTGCTTGCTGGCAGCGAGAAAATTAAAGAATCTCTCTTCTGTGATTTGGCACCAAATGCATACAGATAGAGCCGCTTGATGTCAATTGTCCACGCAGGGCACGTGACATGTTCAATACTACCGTCTCTGGCTGGAAGACTGCACACAGCCTCATTTCTTCTCTAAATCATGCAAGGAATCACTCTAAACCATTACAGGAATCATTATAAGCCATTAGAGGTCTCACTCTAAACAATTACAGGAATTACTCTAAACCATTACAGGAATCACTCTCAACAATTACAGGAATTACTCTAAAACATTACAGGAATCACTCTAAACCATTACAGGACTCACTCTAAACCATTACAGGACTCACTCTAAATCATTACAGGACTCACTCTAAACCATCACAGGAATCACTCTAAACAATTACAGGACTCACTCTAAACCATTACAGGACTCACTCTAAACCATTACAGGACTCACTCTAAACCATTACAGGAATCACTCTAAACCATTACAGGAATCACTCTAAATAATTACAGGAATGACTCTAAACCATTACAGAAATCATTCTAAACCATTACAGGACTAACTCTAAACCATTACAGGACTCACTCTAAACCATTACAGGAATCACCCTAAACAATTACAGGCATCACTCTAAACCATTACAGGACTCACTCTAAACCATTACAGGAATCACTCTAAACCATTACAGGTATCATTATAAACCATGACAGGACTCACTCTAACCATTACATGCATCACTCTAAACCATTACAGGCATCACACTAAACCATTACAGGAATCACTCTAAACCATTACAGGACTCACTCTAAACCATTACAGGCATCACTCTAAGCCATTACAGGCCTCACTCTAAACCATTACAGGAATCACTCTAAACAATTACAGGACTCACTCTAAACCATTACAGGATCCACTCTAAACCATTACAGGAATCACTCTAAACCATTATAGGAATCATTATAAACCATTACAGGACTCACTCTAAACCATTACAGGACTCACTCTAAACCATTACAGGAATCACTCTAAACCATTACAGGACTCACTCTAACCATTACATGCATCACTCTAAACCATTACAGGCATCACTCTAAACCATTACAGGAATCACTCTAAACCATTACAGAATTCACTCTAAACCATTACAGGACTCACTCTAAATCATTACAGGCATCACTCGAAACCATTACAGGACTCACTCTAAACCATTACAGGCATCACTCTAAACCATTACAGGCATCACTCTAAACCATTACAGGACTCACTCTAAACCATTACAGGACTCACCCTGAACCATTACAGGATTCATTCTAAACCATTACAGGATTCATTATAAACCATTACAGGATTCACTCTAAATCATTACAGGCATCACTCTAAACCATTACAGGAATCGCTTTAAATAATTACAGGAATGACTCTAAACCATTACAGAAATCATTCTAAACCATTACAGGACTCACTCTAAACCATTACAGGTATCATTATAAACCATTACAGGACTCACTCTAAACCATTACAGGACTCACCCTGAACCATTACAGGATTCATTCTAAACCATTACAGGAATCACTCTAAACCATTACAGGACTCACTCTAAATCATTACAGGCATCACTCTAAACCATTACAGGAATCGCTTTAAATAATTACAGGAATGACTCTAAACCATTACAGAAATCATTCTAAACCATTACAGGCATCACACTAAACCTTTACAGGATTCACTCTCAACCATTACAGGAATCACTCTAAACAATTACAGGAATCGCTTTAAATAATTACAGGAATGACTCTAAACCATTACAGGAATCACTCTAAACCATTACAGGAATCACTCTAAACCTTTACAGGATTCACTCTCAACCATTACAGGAATCACTCTAAACAATTACAGGAATGGCTCTAAACCATTACAGGAATCATTCCATTACAGGACTCACTCTAAACCATTACAGGACTCACTCTAAACCATTTGTGCGGCCTTTGGCAAAGGCTGCTGCTCAGAAAAATTAAAAGCTATACTACCTGCTATAGACTTGGCTCCTCACAGTTCTGTGTGCCACATTATAGGAAGGACGTTATTGCTCTGGCGAGAGCAGAGGAGGTTTGGAGAATGTTGCCAGGGTTAGAAAAGGGCGGCGATGAGGAGACATTGGATATGTTGGGGTTATTTTCCCTGGAACTAAGAAGGCTGAGGGGTGACTTAATTGAGGTGTACAAAATTATGAGGGGAAGATATAGGGTGGACAGGATAAAATTGTTACCCTTGGTGGAGAATTCCAGAACCAGGGGACATAGATTCAAGATGAGAGGCAGAAGGTGTAGAGGGGACATGAGGAAGAACATTTTACACAGAGGGTAGTGGGAGTCTGGGATTCGCTGCCCGGGTTGGTGGTGGAGGCAGAGACCGAAAGCTAAACACAACGGCCGCAATTTACCGCCCTTGCCACACACGAGTTGGTGACGCGACGAGGCCGTTGAACCTCACAAGAGGCCTTTCGCGAGATTGGCACTGTCCAAACGTCGCGATCCGGATGTCACCCTCACTGGGCGCGATCCAGATTAGCATATTTAAAAGAGGCAATAGATTCTCCCTGCACCTAGGACCTAACGGTCATGTCTGGGAGAACTTGCCAGGGTGCCGTTTAGTACTGGGTCACTCAAAGGTGGGTCAGGTTTAATGGCAACTGGGGTGGGGGGGGTTCTCCCAGGATATTAGACACCCCTGGGTAGTTGGGCCATGGGCTGGGAGACCCTGGCACTCCCGCAGTCATCCAGGCACCTTGGCACAGCCATCCTGGCACATTGGCACTGCCACCTTGGTACCCTGGCAGTGCCTGGGTAGCACTGTCAGGCTGGCTGGCGCACTGCCAGGCTGATGGTGCCCTGGTTCCTGGCTGCCCATGCTAATGGTTGGGCCCAGAGTGACTTGCCCGTAAGAGGTGGGATGAGTGGGGACTCGAGGACCGCAGAAGAGGCACATTGGGTGGAGTGGGGGGTCCGGAGGACACAGTGGGATCTCTGAGAGGGTCAAAAGATCGAGAGGGCCTTTAAAAATGACACCCCAATTCACAAGTCATCCTCTGCAGCCTTGACGGGGTGTTCCCTGCAGTGGCCAAAATAAACTTCAAAGTGCCATTGCATAGCAAAGTCTTTAACGCCAAGAAACACTGACCAATGTACCCGAAACAGGACTCTGTTTTTGGCCCGTTGAATTGTACAATGTCTCAAATTATGTAGTCTTCAAGGTTCTCTTGGACAATCATAATAAAATGTCATTTGACAAACACATACATGGTTGGAATGAATGATGATCTCACTTTATGACATCTTAATTGCACCTTTTGCAGACACAGAATCTGCCTGTACGTTAAACCAGGGTTTTAAAAATATTAGTGCAATAGATATTGATATTAAAGTTTGTACAAAAAATGTCTACGTTCATCGCAACTAAATGTCAATATTAATGACTTCAGCAATAACAGCACAATTTATAAAACTAGAGTTACATTAACACTGCAATGAAGTTACTGTGGAAATCCCCGAGTCGCCACATTCCGGCACTTGTTTGGGTGCACAAAAATCCTCCAGTCTTCTAATTCGGTTTAAGACTTTTGAGAACTAGAATGGAGCAGAAAATCAAAGGGCTGCTCAGACAGTGGCAGGAATTGAGACGGGCGGGTAAAATGTGTTCTGTTCACTCCGAGCCGGTCGCAGACTGACTGAAAATTAGCAGCACTCTTGTTTTCCAAATTGACCCACATCACTTCAGCACTGGAGATTATTGGTAATCACTTCATTAAAAGGATAAACAATGAAATCAGTGCCAAAGCTGATTATAATAGACTTGTCTCGTTGCTCCAAATCTATTAATAATGTGCCTGCGTCTCAGTACTGCCGAAGCCATTAATCCCCAGTTACTCGCCTTTATTGTTACAGGCGACAGGTTGAATTCAGTGTGGAGCAGCGAACCTTTCTCTGCCTTGTGGCTGTTAGCGGCACCAGTGAATTGATTTGGCTGCGACTGATAATGTAGCTGACCCCAAAAGGAACGGCAGACATATATTCAGGTCTCTCTTCCCATTTAAAGTTAGCTGCATGACGCCTTGTACCGAACTGACAACAGAAAACACTAGTTGGTCCAATGTAAAGACTTGTACGGGCAGCTCCGATTCAAGTTATTGGGATCAAGTCCTTGCAAGCAGATCTACTGTGGGTGGCACGGTAACACGGTGGTCAGCACGGTAACACGGTGGTCAGCACGGTAACACTGTGGGTGGCACGGTAACACGGTGGTCAGCACGGTTGCTTCACAGCGGCAGGATCTCAGGTTCGATTCCCGGCTTGGGTCACTGTCTGTGCGGAGTCTGCACGTTCTCCCCGTGTGTGCGTGGGTTTCCTCCGGGTGCTCCGGTTTCCTCCCACAAGTCCCGAAAGACGTGGTGTTAGGTGAATTGGACATTCTGAATTCTCCCTCCGTGTACCCGAACAGGTGCCGGAATGTGGCGACTAGAGGATTTTCACAGTAACGTCATTGCAATGTTAATGTAAGCCTACTTGTGACACTAATGAAAATGATTATTATTATTATTCTGAGCAGCGAGGTCAAAGGGGGATTATTCAACTGCTGCCTTCTTTTCAAATCCCTCCATGCACCCCCCCTCCCCCGCCCATCTTTCTCCGTATCAACCTGCAATCCTACAACCTTCTGAGCTCTCTGCATTCCTCCAAATCTTTCTCTTGCGCTCCCCCCATTTCCATCGCTCCACTGCTGCCGGCCATGCCTTCAGCTGCCTGGATCCTAAACTCTGGCAGGACCAACCTAACCCGCTCTACCTCTCGCTCCTCCTTTAAGATGCTCATTAAAACCAAGCCCTGTGAACAAGATTCCCCCCCCCCCCCCCCCCCACCGTTCTAATATGTGTGGCTTAGTGTCAGATTTTGTCGATAATTGCTCCTTGTGAAGTACCTCGAGATGATTTACTGCTTCCACATCATCATCAGGCTCTCCTCAATAGCCAGACCTGATTTCTAATTAAACACTGAGTTTCCTTGTCATAACCTTCCCAGGAACAAAACCTAATGGGAAATTGGGGCGGCGCCGTTTTTCGGACACTCCGCCCCGTCATAAACGGCGTAATGGCTGAGTACACCATTGGGAGGGCCTCAGGGCATCACTTGTGGCCCTCCCCAATGCTCCTCCCTCGATGGTCGGACTTCCCGAAGGCACCGGCCCCGTGTGCTCACTGTTCTCAGGCACCTCGCGGGGGCGGTGGGGATCGTGCCGCTGGCCGTGGTCTTCAGCAGGGGCTGGGGGGGACTGGTGGGAGGTGGTCTGTGTTATATTTTAAATAATGACTTATCTCAACTATATATATTACTCTTGAATCCACCAGGATGATAAAATTACCAATAGTCTTGTTGAAAGATTAACTATTTAATGAGTAATAAAATAATAAACTGTGAGTCGTTTTACTCAATACTGAACGAACAACAAAAAAATAATGCACAGTACAGATAACTATATAACTGTACACTATTATAACAAACTAGTTCTAACTTCTCTCAATCTAGCTATTCTATGTCTTGCTTGTTCATTGTTCTGAATCACATCATCATGTGACTTAGAAAAGGCGGCAATCCAGTTCTTATAGTATCTGACTGTGAGATCTAGGCCGGGATTCTCCCTTCTGGGGACTAAGTCCCCACGCCGGCGGGAAAACTGCCGCCAACCACTTTGGTGTCAACAGCCCCCGAAAGTGCGGAGTTCTCTGCATTTTCAGGGGCTAGGTGGACGGCGGAGGGGTTGGCTCCGTTCCAGCCGGCGGTGAAGGGCCGGCGCGAGTTTGTGCATGCGCGGGAAGCACGGCGTGTTCTCGCGCATGCGCAGAACGGCTGGCATATTTCCGCACATGCGCAGTCCGGCCGGCGTATTTTCGCGCATGCGCGGGGGGTTCTCTTCTCCGCGGAACCCTACAGGACCGCCCGCAGATAGGTGTGCCCCGATCATGGGACAGGCCACCGTGGGGCCCCCCATGGGGTTGGATCCCCCCGCGCCCCCCCCCCCCCCACCCCCGAGGACTGCCCACGCATGCTCACTTGCTAGGTCCCGCCGGTGCGTGAGTTGAGTGATTCGCGTCGGCAGGACTGGCCAAAAATGGACGGCCGCTCGGCCCATCGGGGCCCGGAGAATCGCCGGGGGGGCCGCTGCCAATGGCCCCCGACTGGCATGGCGGGAATCCCGCCGCCGCCCGAAAAACGGCGCGGGAGAATATGGCAGCCAGCGGCGGGACGGCGGGGCGGGATTCGCGCCTCCGCTCAGGGATTCTACAAGGCCCTGATGTTTAAATCTTTACATGTGCTACCCCAGAGGGAATGACACGATGGCCAAAAGAGAGATTTCACTCCAGTACGTCAGACTGAACTTGTGGAGTCAGAAGATGTGGGAGTTCCTTCCCAGGCTCTTCAATAATACCTCCCAGCAAAGCATTTCCATTTGAGCTTAACAGTCCTCACTGTTGTTAGTCTGGATAGCATTTGAACCTCAGTCACTGGGGGAAAAGGCTGTTCAGTTTCCACTTCTGTTTAAAGAACAAAGAAGTTGCAATCTTTGCAGCTCATCCATCATAGCTTGGGACATTTTAACGGAACTTTACCGTCAATGCTTGCCACCCCCACATTGATTCTGTATACACCTCCCGCTGCCTTAGGAAGGCAGACAGCATTATCAGAGACCCCACCCACCCAGGCATTGTCTTCTTCCAGACCCTTCCATCAGGCAGAAGATACAGAAATCTGAAGACCCGCACATCCAGACATAGGAACAGCTTCTTCCCCACAGCTACAAGATTCCTCAACGACTCCCCCTCGGACTGATCTGTTCCCTGTAAGAACACTATTCACGACGCCCTATGCTGCTCTTGCTCATGTATTTGCTTTGTTTGGCCCCTTGTTCCGCACTGTAACCAATCACTGTTTGTCGATGTACCATTTGTCAATGTTCTCTGTTGATTATTCTTTTGTCTACTGTGTACGTACTGTGTACGTTCCCTCGGCCGCAGAAAAATACTTTTCACTGTCCTTTGGTGTGACAATAAATCAAATCAAAATCAAATCAAATGATATCTTCCGGAAGAGAAGGGCGGCACGGTGGCACAGTGATTAGCTCTGTTGCTTCACAGCTCCAGGGTCCCAGGTTCGATTCCCGGCTTGGGTCACTGTCTGTGCGGAGTCTGAACGTTCTCCCCGTGTCTGCGTGGGTTTCCTCCGGGTGCTCCGGTTTCCTCCCACAAGCACCAAAAGACGTGCTGTTAGGTGAATTGGACATTGTGAATTCTCCCTCTGTGTACCCGAACAGGCGCCGGAGTGTGGAGACTAGGGGCTTTTCACAGTCACCACTTTGCAATGTTAATGCAAGCGTACTTGTGACAATAATAAAGATTAAATTAAATAGGTCACAGTTGTAAATGCAGGAATCCCGACTTTTTACACCTGCACATGTTTAGTTTTAACGCAATGTTATATAAAAGCTCCATTTAGATCCCTCAAAGTATTCAGTGAATTAAAGGTTGTTTTAATTCTAACCAGTAACAGCAATCAGATTTGTCTGGCATTGATTAAGATCTATGAGCCTGGGTGAACTGCTTCGGAAGTATAGAAATGACATGCGGACTGTAAACAAGAAGGCAATAGAGCTGATTAGTGACTGAATTCCAAACAGAGGGACCATAAAACCAGATATGAAAATTGTCTCCTTTTATTGTCGGACTGTTGGCGATAAATCAGCCAGAATAGAAGACAAACAGCTTGTTAAATCCTGCTGTTTCCAACAACTACAGGAAACTCTTCTCTGTACCAAGAATAAAGAGGTATCACAGGTGGTATTGTTGAAAGAAATATGCCTTCTTCGATTTGGATTTGGATTTTTGTTTATTGTCACGTGTACCGAGGTACAGTGAAAAGTATTTGTCTGCGTGCAGCTCAACAGATCATTAAATACATGGGAAGAAAAGGATGTAAAAGAAAATACATAATAGGGCAACACAACATATCCAATGTAACTACATAAGCACCGGCATCAGGTGAAGCATACAGGGTGTAGTGTTAATGAGGTCAGTCCATAAGAGGGTCATTTAGGAGTCTGGTAACATAGAATTTACAGTGCAAAACAGCGGGGAAGAAGTTGTCTTGAGTCTTTTCGTGCGTGTTCTCAGACTTTTGTATCTCCTGCCCGATGGAAGAAGTTGGAAGAGTGAGTAAGCCGGGTGGGAGGGGTCTTTGATTATGCTGCCCGCTTTCCCCAGGCAGCGGGAGGTGTAGACGGAGTCAATGGATGGGAGGCAGGTTCGTGTGATGGACTGGGCTGTGTACACGACTCTCTGAAGTTTCCTGCAGTCTTGGGCCGAGCAGTTGCCATACCAGGCTGTGATGCAGCCGGATAGGATGCTTTCTATAGTGCACCTTCTCTTCAAATTAATTTATTATCTGTGTTCATCAAGGTCCGGGCTATCGGTGTTGGAGCCACTTTATTTTCCAGGCATTCAGTGTCAGCATCAAGTTCCTCCGGGTCAGATATAGCCGAAGGGGTTTATTAAAAATTAATTATTGGCGTGTGTACTGGCATCTATTGTCCAGGGAAGAGAGAGAACTGAAACCCCTGTTTTCTGACTGTCTGTATGCAGTGTGTTTTTTGAGAAAGAGGATGCGTTTCTTAACCCCTGAGTGCATGTTCAGTCTGAATAATCAGCAGCAAGCTATTGTGGGTTTAAATAATGGGGATTGTTTGTTCACAAGTTGACCCCAAAAATCTAATGCAATGAAACTGACTTATCACTCACAATCACTCTCACACACACAATGGAAAATACAGTGAAAGTGAATAGTGCACTTTTACAAGTTACAAACAGGCAAATGGTCCATAACTCATGATTGGCTCATCTCAATACAGGCCGGGTGAAGAAAAAAATATTTTCCCTTCTTGAAGTGTAGCTAACACATTCAATAACTAAAAGCTGTATATCAAAGTCATTGCAGGATGCCCTCGAAGAGGCGGATTTTCAGTAGGTCATGAAGTTGGCTGACAATAGTCTGATAACCAGGAGATTGGATTTGTTGTATTAGTGGATTTGACAAGGAACAGGCTTGGAGACCTTATGAAGTTGCACACCAGTTTTAAGGATGTGGACTTTGCTATCTTTGCTGCTGCTGCTGCTTCTTGCTGTGTTTTTTGCAGACTGCTGCTCGAAGTAAGTAAGGAAGGTTACGTAAAGACAGTTTTGATCAAGTGACCATATGATCAATATTTACATTGTCCACCCCAGATGATTTGATGTTCGGAACCAATGCTACATAACGGGGAGAGGACGGCTGCCATTCACACCAACTTATTTATTTATTTAAATTTAGAGTACCCAATTCATTTTTTCCAATTAAGGGGCAATATAGCGTGATCAACCCACCTACCCTGCACATCTTTGGGTTGTGGGGGTGAAACCCACGCAGACACGGGGAGAATGTGCAAACTCCACAGGGACAGTGACCAAGAGCCGGGATCGAACCTGGGACCTCGGCGCTGTGAGACAGCAGTGCTAACCATTGCGCCACCGTGCTGCCCTTCACACCAACTTATAACAATAATCTTTATTGGTGCCACAAGTAGGCTTACATCAACACTGCAATGAAGTTACTGTGAAGTTACAGACAACAACCCAAGCCGGGAATCGAACCCGGGGCCCTGGCGCTGTGAAGCAACTGTGCTAACCACTGTGCTACTGTGCCGCCCTCTCTGCACCTCTCTTTGTTCCGTATTGAGTTCAGAGACAGTGAGTCTGAGAGTCCATTGATTTTGAGTTTCAGATAAGTCCACAAACAAGAAGAAGAGTGAATTTCATGAACGGGTGTCATCTTGGTTCATCCACATAAGGGAGGCTCTGCATGTCATTGAATTGGGTGCTTTCCGGAGATCTGAGATACTTCTGAATCTATGCAGAAAATTGCAAAAATCACCTGATCCTCAGCAGCTGCCTTCGCATCTTTTAACGTCAAATTTTAAAATAAAAATCCGACACTGAATACTTTGTAATCGAGGGGCTTACAAGGCCTCTACAAGGAGCAGCTTAGAGCCAACTACATTACTACGGGACTGGAACCAATTATTAGCCAGATCAGGTAAATTCAGCAGCGTTTCAGGGCAGCATGCTGGAGCAGTGGTTAGCACTGCTGCTTCACGGCGCTGAGGACCCGGATTGAATCCCGGCCACGGGCCACTGTCTGTGTGGAGTTTGCACATTCTCCCCGTGTCTGCCTGGGCCTCCCCCCCCCCCCCCCCCCCCCCCCCCCCGCCCCCACAGCCCAAAAAGATGTGCAGAGTAGGTGAATTGGCCACGCTAAATTGCCCCTTAATTGGAAAAGAAAAAAGATTTTTTTTCCGTAAAGGCTTTTCTTCCCTAAAGGAGATTCGTGAACCAGTTGGGCTTTTTACTAAACTGCAATGGCCTCATGGTCACATTTACTGAGACCAGCCTTTTGTTCCCAGATTGATTTAACCAAATTCACGTTGCCACGGTGGAGTTTCAACTTTAGGCTTGGAATCAGGAGGCTGTGGGTTACCTTTCCAGTAACGTGACTCATAACCTAAATTTAGTGGCAAAATATCTCCCACCATACAGCGCCACCCCCAATACCCCACACCCGACTGCCTGAAAGGTGTGTTTCAGCCTGTAACCTTCGAAGAAAACACCCGAGCGTGCAGTTGTCAATTCGTAGGGAGGCATTAAGAAAAACTTACTCATCGAGTCATGTCGGTGCTGGCGATGATCATTCAACCCAACCAGCCCATTGCATTAATATAGGGCCTCAGGACTTCCCGGATCATTTTGCAGTCAATTAATTGTTTGTGAAGTGCGCAAGAGTCCTTCCTGCTTATTTCCTTCGTTCCCATTTCTTTTATTTTATTGATTTGGTCTGTGGACCCATAGTTGGGATATGCCTTTAAGGAGAAGACCTAAAGGCTGAAGCAACCTCCTTGCCAGGGCATTGCCTTTGTGTTTGGGAGGGGAGGAGGCAAAACATTTCGGCACCGGGTGCATCTCAGGAACCTGCTTTGGATGGAGATGATTCGATTGGTTAACTGGCAACCGGTAGGTTTGCCAGGACAGTATTCTGCCTGATTACAGTCAGTGATTGGTTCCTGTGTGATGCTTTCTTGGAGAACATGGCAGAAGTGTTTGGACCTTGGAAGGGAAATCATAGGGACCATAGGATTTGCAGTGCAGAAGGAGGCCATTCGGCCATCGAGTCAGCACCAGCCCTTGGAAAGAGCACTTTACTGAAGCCACGCCTCCATTCTATCCCCGTAACCCAGTAACCCCACCTAACCTTTTTGGACACTGGGGGCAATTTATCACGGCCAATCCACCTAACCTGCGCACTTTTGGACTGTGGGAGGAAACCGGAGCACCCGGAGGAAACCCACGCAAACACGGGGAGAACGTGCAGACTCCGCACAGGCAGTGACCCAAGCCGGGAATCGAACCTGAGACCCTTGGCGCTGTGAAAGCCGCAGTGCTAACCACTGTGCTGCCGTGTTGCCTGCTCTCTGATGAACCCACTCTCTCTCTCTCCCTCCTACTTGCTGAAGTGAAAGAACAGCTCTATTGTTCTGAAAGCAATGAGTGCCTGGCACATCCTTTGTTGTGAAGCTGAAATGACGCTGAGTCTGCAGGGAAGGTCGACCACCTTGCCCGAGGAAACCATCTCAAGCCTAGCGAGAAGAAGTACCAACACGAAAGCCTGAACCTCAGAAAGACATTGGCTGGTTGTCATCCCAGTGCATCAGAGATCCTTATCCTTTACTTTTCATTTCATATATTTCCTTTTCCACCACCCTTTCCCCTCTGTGTTGTGTATGCGTGTGTGTGTGATTTGTGTGTGTGTGTGTGTGTGTGTATAGAGCGGGGCCATTGAGGAAGGGTGGTTTGGCAAAGGGATAGTAGATAGTCAGTTACATTTTCTGTCTGTTTTATTACAATACTGTACATATTAAAAGGTTACTCATGTGTTAAAGTTACAAATCAGGTGACTGCAGTTTATTGGCTCAACCAAGGACCTTGGGTTTTTAAAATAAAATCTAATTTCACTTGTGTTGCTAGACCGGGTCACATGGAGCTGGAATTGGCGGCGCACAAACCCAGGTTGTTGCAACAATTGTCGTCACTGCTGTAAATATCGGGAAAGGAGTAGCCAATTTTTGCACAGTAGGATTCCACAGACGGTAATAAACTTGAGCCCCCCACCTGACCTCCCAGATGGAGATCAGGCGCCGGATGCTCCGAGCCTCTGCACCAAAATCGTGTTCGGCATGGGGGGGTTGGCGGAGAATGGTCGTCAATCCGGACATTCGGACTGGCGCCGCTCCGAACCGCTCGAGAATCGTGCGCCCGCGAACTTCGCGGCGCGTGGGTAGGGGGCCATTGACAGAGGCCACCCCCGCGATTCTCCGCACGCAACTGGCCGGGTTCCCGACGGTGTGGTTCTAACCACCTATCGGCCGTCGGGAACGTCGGGGTGGCGGCTGCGGACTCAGTCCGCGGCCGCCCTGGTGAGGGGCGGGAGGATCGTTCACGGGGGGGGGGGGGGGGGGGGGGGGGGGGGGCCTCATGGACAACCAGAGGAGCGATCGGGCATTCACGGACCCGCGGGCACACGCGATCTCGGGGGGGGGGCCTACATTTTTCGTGCCACTCCGCGGTCCGAGTCCACCATGTCGCACGGGGCGGCCGGAAGTGCAGGGCCCCGTATCCACAGCCAGGGCTGAGAGGAGCGCGCCGGGCCCCGTATCCACAGCCAGGGCTGAGAGGAGCGCGCCGGGCCCCGTATCCACAGCCAGGGCTGAGAGGAGCGCGCAGGGCCCCGTATCCACAGCCAGGGCTGAGAGGAGCGCGCCGGGCCCCGTATCCACAGCCAGGGCTGAGAGGAGCGCGCCGGGCCCCGTATCCACAGCCAGGGCTGAGTGGAGCGCGCCGGGCCCCGTATCCACAGCCAGGGCTGAGAGGAGCGCGCCGGGCCCCGTATCCACAGCCAGGGCTGAGAGGAGCGCGCAGGGCCCCGTATCCACAGCCAGGGCTGAGAGGAGCGCGCCGGGCCCCGTATCCACAGCCAGGGCTGAGAGGAGCGCGCCGGGCCCCGTATCCACAGCCAGGGCTGAGAGGAGCGCGCCGGGCCCCGTATCCACAGCCAGGGCTGAGAGGAGCGCGCCGGGCCCCGTATCCACAGCCAGGGCTGAGAGGAGCGCGCAGGGCCCCGTATCCACAGCCAGGGCTGAGTTTGCGCGCCGGGCCCCGTATCCACAGCCAGGGCTGAGAGGAGCGCGCAGGGCCCCGTATCCACAGCCAGGGCTGAGAGGAGCGCGCCGGGCCCCGTATCCACAGCCAGGGCTGAGAGGAGCGCGCAGGGCCCCGTATCCACAGCCAGGGCTGAGTTTGCGCGCCGGGCCCCTGCAGGGAGGAGAATTACTCAGCACTTGCTTTTTTAAAAAAAATAATTTTTATTAAAGGTTTTCATTAAATATCAATAACAAAATGAGAAAGAAAAAAGAACCCAACAGGGTTAATGCAAAACACAATCTAAAAAAGCAACCCCCCAAACCCCTCCCCCCCTGTACATAAATAATAAATTAACATTAACACCCCGACTTAACACAACAGGTGTATCCACCCCCTCAGACCCTCCAGTGTAAATAACATAAACAAAAATAAAGTAAACCCCACCCCCCCGAGCTACTGCTGCCATTGACCAATGTCTATCGTTCTGCCAGGAAGTCTAAGAACGGTTGCCACCGCATAATGAACCCTTGTACCGACCCTCTCAAGGTGAATTTCACCCTCTCCAATTTAATGAACCCTGCCATATCGCTGACCCAGGATTCCACGCTTGGGGGCCTCGTATCTTTCCACTGAAGGAGAATCCTTCGCCGGGCTACCAGGGACGCAAAGGCCAGAATTCCGGCCTCTTTCGCCTCCTGCACTCCCGGCTCCTCTGCCACCCCAAATATTGCGAGCCCCCAGCCCGGCTTGACCCTGGATCCTACCACCCTCGACACCATCCTCGCTACGCCCTTCCAAAATTCCTCCAGCGCTGGGCATGCCCAGAACATATGGGTGTGATTTGCTGGGCTCCCTGAGCACCTAACACACCTGTCCTCACCCCCAAAAACTGGCTCATCCTTGTCCCGGTCATGTGTGCCCTGTGCAGCACCTTAAACTGTATGAGGCTGAGCCTCGCGCACGAAGAGGAAGAGTTCACCCGCCCTAGGGCATCTGCCCACGTCCCCTCTTCGATCTCCTCTCCCTACCCCTCCTCCCACTTACCTTTCATTTACGCCACCAAGGCCTCCTCCTCCTCCTGCATTACCTGGTAAGTTTCTGAGATCTTCCCCACTCCCACCAACCCCCCCGAGAGCACCCTGTCCTGCACTGTGTGTGGCAGTAGCCGCGGGAATTCCACCACCTGCCGTCTGGCAAATGCCCTTACCTGTAAGTACCTGAAGGTGTTCCCGGGGGGAGCCCATACTTCTCCTCCAGCTCACCCTAGCTCGCGAACTTCCCGTCCACAAACAGGTCCCCCAACTTTCGTATCCCTGCCCTGTGCCACCCCGAAAACCCTCCACCTGTTCTTCCTGGGGCGAACCGGTGGTTCCCCCGTAATGGGGTCCACGCCGAGGCCCCAACTTCCCCCCTATGCCGCCTCCACTGCCCCCAAATTTTGAGGGCCACCACCACCACCGGGCTCATGGATACCTTCTTGAAGGGAGCGGCAGCGGTGCCGTTGCCAGCGCCCCCAGACTCGTACCCACACAGGACGCCGTCTCCAGCCTCTTCCATGCAGCCCCCTCCCCCTCCATCACCCACTTCCGCACCATCGTCGCATTGGCGGCCCAGTAGTACCCACAGAGGTTGGGCAGCGCCAGCCCCCCCCCTATTTCTACTCCGCTCCAGGAACACCCTTCTCACCCTCGGCGTCCCTCACGCCCACACAAACCCCATTATACTCCTGTTAACCCGCCTGAAAAAAGCCTTCGGGATAAACATGGGGAGGCACTGGAACAGGAACAAAAACCTTGGGAGCACCGTCATTTTGATTGACTGCACCCTACCCGCCAAGGACAGCGGCAACGCGTCCCACCTCTTGAACTCCTCCTCCATTTGCTCCACCAGCCTTGTAAAGTTAAGCCTATGCAGGGCCCCCCAGCTCGTGGCCACCTGGACCCCCAAATATCTGAAGCTCCTCTCCGCCCTTTTTAGTGGGAGCTCGCCAATCCCCCTCTCCTGGTCCCCTAGCTGAACTACAAACAGCTCGCTCTTCCCCATATTGAGCTTGTACCCCGAAAAGTCCCCGAATTCCCTAAGGATCCTCATTACCTCCGGCATTCCTCCCACCGGGTCCGCCACATACAGCAGCAGGTCATCCGCATAAAGCGACACCCTATGCTCCTCCCCACCCCGCACCAACCCCCTCCAGTTCCTCGACTCTCTCAGTGCCATAGCCAGGGGTTCAATCGCCAGTGCGAAGAGCAGGGGGGACAGGGGACACCCCTGCCTCGTCCCTCGGTGCAACCAAAAGTACTCAGACCTCCTCCTATTTGTGGCCACGCTCGCCATCGGGACCTCATACAACAGCCTAACCCACCTGACAAACCCCTCCCCAAACCCGAACCTCTTCAGCACCTCCCACAAGTACCCCCACTCTACCCTATCGAAGGCTTTCTCAGCGTCCATCGCCACCACTATCTCCGCCTCCCCCTCCCTCGCCGGCATCATGGTAACGTTCAAAAGCCTCCGCACATTCGTGTTCAACTGTCTCCTCTTCACAAACCCCGTCTGGTCTTCGTGGATGATCTGCGGCACACAATCCTCAATCCTACATTTAGCAAGGAAATCGGTCTGTAAGACCCACATTGCAGGGGATCCTTGTCCCGCTTCAGGATCAAGGAGATCAGTGTCCGGGACATCGTCGGGGGTAAAGCCCCCCCCTCCCTTGCCTCATTAAAGGTCCTAACTAACAGCGGGCCCAACAGGTCCATATATTTTTTATAGAACTCGACCGGGAAACCGTCCGGCCCCGGTGCCTTCCCCGCCTGCATGCTTCCTATCCCTTTGATCAGCTCCTCCAGCCCAATCGGGGTCCCCAGTCCCGCCACCAGTCCCTCTTCCACCTTTGGAAACCTCAATTGGTCCAGGAAGCGGCCCATCCCTCCCTCCCCCCGTGGGGGCTCGGATCGGTACAATTCCTCGTAGAAGTCCCTGAAGACCCCATTGATGCCAACCCCACTCCGCACCACGCTCCCTCCCCTGTCCTTAACTCCCTCGATCTCCCTAGCAGCGTCCCGCATCTGAAGCTGATGCACCAGCATCTGGCTTGCCTTTTCCCAATAGACCGCCCCCTGGGCCTTCCTTCACTGCACCTCCGCCTTCCTGGTGGTCACCAGGTCGAATTCGGCCTGGAGGCTGCGCCTCTTCCTCAACAATCCTTCCTCGGGCTCTTCCGCTTATGTCCTGTCTACCCTCACCATCTCCCCCACCAGCCTCTCCCTCTCCCCCCGCTCCTTGTGGGCCCTAATGGAGATCAGCTCTCCCCTCACCACCGCCTTCAGTGCCTCCCATACCATCCCCACTCGGACCTCCCCGTTGTCGTTGGTCTCCAAGTACCTCTCTATACTTCCTCGGACCTGCTCGCTCACCTCCTCGTCCGCCAACAGCCCCACCTCCAAGCGCCACAGCGGGCGCTGGTCCCTCTCCTCCCCCACCTCCAAGCCCACCCAATGCGGGGCGTGGTCCGAAATGGCTATTGCCGAATACTCAGTATCCTCTACTCTCGCTATCAGCGCCCTACTCAAAATGAAAAAGTCGATTCGGGAATAAGCCTTATGGACATGTGAGAAGAATGAAAATTCTCTAACCCCCGGCCTTGCAAATCTCCAAGGGTCCACCCCTCCCATCTGGTCCATAAACCCCCTCAACATTCTAGCTGCCCCGGCTTCCTACCCGTCCTAGACCTGGAGCGATCCAGTGCAGGATCCAACACCGTGTTAAAGTCTCCCCCCATTATCAGGCCCCCCACTTCCAAGTCTGGGATCCGACCCAACATACGCCGCATAAAACCGCATCGTCCCAGTTCGGAGCGTACACGTTGACCAGTACCACCCTCTCTCCCTGCAACTTACCACTTACCATTATGTACCTACCGCCATGATCTGCCACAATGCTCGACGCCTCGAACGACACCCTCTTTCCCACCAAGATCGCCATCCCCCGATTTTTGGCATCCAACCCTGAGTGAAACACCTGACCTACCCACCCCTTCCTCAATCTTACCTGGTCTGCCACCTTCAGGTGTGTCTCCTGGAGCATGACCACATCCGCCTTCAGCCCCTCCAGGTGCGCGAACACCCGGGCCCGCTTAACCGGCCCATTCAGTCCCCTTACATTCCAGATTATCAGCCGGATCAGGGGGCTACCCGCCCCCCCTCCCCCGCCGACTAGCCATGACCCCTCCTCGGCCAGCCACGCACCCGCACCCCACACCCGGCCCGTTCCCCACAGCGGCATACCCCCGTCTCGACCCCTTTGGTGAGGCCACAGCTGGAGCACTGTGTGCAATTCTGGTCGCCACATTATAGGAAGGATGTGAGAGCTCTGGGGCGGGTGCAGAGGTGATTCACCAGGATGTTGCCTGGGATGGAACATTTAAGTTACAAAGATGGGGGCTGGTTTAGCTCAGTGGGCCAGACAGCTGGTTTGTGATGCAGAGCAAGGCCAGCAGCGCGGGTTCAATTCCCGTACCAGATGAGATTTCTGAATTCTCCCTCTGTGTACCCGAACAGGCACCGGAATGTGGCGACTAGGGGCTTTTCACAGAACTTCATTGCAGCGTTAATGTAAGCCAACTTTTGACAATAAAGATTATTGATTTATTTTATTTATGAAGAGAGATTGAATAGACCTGCGTTGTTTTCTCTGGAGCGGAGAAGACTGAGGGGCGACCTGATCGAGGTGGACAAGATTATGAGGGGCATGGACGGGGTGGATAAAGAGCAGCTGTTCCCCTGAGTTGAAGGGTCAGTCACCGAGGGGGACACAAGTTCAAGGTGAGAGACAGGAGGTTTAGGCGAGGTTTGGGGGAAAACGTGTTTTCCCAGAGGGTGATGACGGTCTGGAATGTTCTGCCTGGGAGGGTGG
This sequence comes from Scyliorhinus torazame, assembly GCF_047496885.1. Taxonomy (NCBI): domain Eukaryota; kingdom Metazoa; phylum Chordata; class Chondrichthyes; order Carcharhiniformes; family Scyliorhinidae; genus Scyliorhinus; species Scyliorhinus torazame. The sequence continues at coordinate 12,528,545 of NC_092707.1, forward strand.
TAGAGGCAGGTTGCCTCATGTCCTTCAAAACGTTTCTATTAATTAACCAATTCTCAATGCATTCTGATCCATTCCACTCAATCCCAGGATGAGCACTTGGCACGTCATAGAATTCAAGGCAAAGGGCCAAGTGCTGGCCAATGGGATTAGGTAGGCAGGTCAGGTGTCTTGCATGGGTCAGTGCAGGTTCAATGGGCCGAAGGGCCTCTTCTGTGATTCCCCTCAGTTCTAGACTCCTCAGTTCCAGATTCCCCTCAGTTCTAGACTCCTCAGTTCTTGATTCCCCTCAGTTCTAGACTCCCGTCAGTTCTAGACTCCCATCGGTTCTACATTCCCCTCAGTTCTAGACTCCCCTCAGTTCTAGACTCCTCAATTCTAGACTCTCCAGCATCAACCCTGTCCTTATTGGTGATGTGAGAAAAATATATTTTTTAATGCCGTGAATGGTTGGGAACTGGATCTGCCTGAAAGGGTGATGCAGGCCGGTTCAATCATGGCGTTTTTTAGAAAAGTGAATAAGCAGGTGAAGGGATCAGCGTCGCCGGGTTCCAGGAAAGGGCCCGGGAGAGGGACTGGCAAAATTGCTCTTGCCGAGAACCAACATGGACTGTGCGATGCCCATTCCAACAAGCATACAACCAACTCCCTTCTGAGAGCCAATTTCCTTCCGCCTTCGATGCAACACGTTCCAGATCACAATCTGCTGGGCTAAAATCATTTCTTCCTCATCTTCCCCAACCCCCAGCCTCTTCTTTTTTTTTTTGCCAATTATTAAGGAGTGTTCCTCCGTGAGTGTGAGATCATCCCCGGAGTGCCCAACTGTCGATCACCTGGCTTCTGAAAACCTTCCGAGTCCTCTTTCCAAATCTGCTTCGAAGACACAGCTCTTCGTCAGAGCCCTGTGCTCTGTGCTTTGACCGGTCAGATCATTCGGAGCACCGAGCCAGATCGATGTGCTTGCTTTTGATTCCTAACTGGATCAATAAGGAGCATAGTTGTGAGGGTCTGCCCACCAGGAAATGAGAGGATGCCCCCCCCCTACCCTCCCCCCCCCCCCCCCCCCCCCACCCCGCACCCCACCACCCTCCTGTGCCCAGCATACTGAAGATACGATTCACCGCACTGTACATGACTCATAGAATTATCGAGGCAAGTGAACACATCAAAACAACGCTGCTGGAAAATTGGATCCAGCGTGCCGGCTACAATATGTCACAATCATTGTGACTGGCAGCTCTGATAAGGATCTGTCAGTCCTGATTACCAAACAGCGAAACGTCTTGAGCGAAAAGTGATCTTTTCAAACTTGGCTGACAGCATAAAGGAGCCCTCGACGTTTAGAATCCCGGAGGGGAGTTTATAGCCGACGCTACAAGTTATTTCTAACTGTCTGCTAATCCACTCAGAATGCATTTGCAGCATGTGAGTCGAGAGTTATTGATGCAAGTTCAATGGTTCGAAGTTGTTGATCTGCTGCGGAGGGGTTGGGGGGGGGGGGGGGGGGGGTGGGTGGCGGGATTGTAAATGATGTGAAAATAAATAAACTCCAGGGAATATAAGCTTAGACTACACAATCTCCCCTCACGGGACAATCCCCTCAGCCCAGAAAACAGTCTTGAGAACTTTTATTGCATTCCCTCAAGGGACATGTATCCCCTTCCTGAGGTAAGAAGACTGGGGCAGAATTTAATGCCCTTCCCATGGCGTGTTGGATGGAGGGGCCATTTAATTGGGCAGGAAGGGGGGTAGTGATGGGTGGGGACCTTGCCGCCTTCCTGTCTCTGCCCCAATTAAGTCTGCGGTGGGAAGACCCATGGACAACCTTCCTGCCCCGGACGTGGCTTCATCAAGGCCCTGTATAATTGTACTAAGAATTCTTTTACTCCTTTGTAACAAAAGCTGTTAACCTCCAGTGATTCATGTACCAGGCCCCCCAGGCCAGGTCCCTCTGAATGGACACGTTTTCTAATTTCGCTCCATTCAGAAACTATCCTGTTCTTGTTTAATTTTTCCTGGATAACTTTTGTCTTTAATTAAGAGTGCCCCATTTTATTTTTTTCCCCAATTAAGGGGCAATTTAGCGTGACCAATCCACCTAATCTGCGCAACTTTGAGTTGTAGGGGTGAGACCCACGCAGGCACGGGGAGAATGTGCAAACTCCACACGGACAGTGACCCAGAGCCAGGATCGAACCCGGGACCTCGGCGCCGTGAGGCAGCAATGTTTTCCTGGTTAACTTCACACTTTCCCACGTTGTATCCGACCTGCCAAATTCTCGCCCTCCCGCCCAATCGGTATCTATCCCTCCTTGGTGTCCTCCTGGCCATTTGCCTTTCTCTCAAACTCTGCGCCGTCACAAACCTGAATAGATGTCGTTGATGAAGGTCACAAGTAGCTGAGGTTGAAATTCTGTTCTTTACGGATCCCCGATCGTCACACATGCAGATCAGAAATTGTTCTGCTTATTCCAATTCTCTCGTTTCTATTAATTAACCAATTCTCAAAGCATTCTGATCTATTACCCTCTATCCCAGGATCTCAGTGCGAGGAATCTGGAATGTTGTGTATAACCAGAATCAATTGAGTCGCTTAATTCCGATATTGATGTGGTATCAATCACATTGCTGCTTGTGGGGTCTCGGCCCTCAGTGCAGGAGGCAATCGTGACGCCATTTTTAAATGGCGTCCCGATCTCTCAACCCCTCCAATGCAACCGTGGACCCCCCCAATGTCCCAGCTCATCTGTAGCGGGGGTCATTGAGCTCTCCTGCACCCCACCACACATGGGCAGGGCACCCCAGGCCAGATCCTGGCATGGGCAAAATGCCTCCTGGACACCCTGCCAGTGTCAGATTGGCACCCGGGTGACACTGCCAGGGTGCCAGGTTGGCAGGGCCAAGTTTTCCAGGTGGCACCCAGGGTGCCACCCTGCCGGGAGGCCGACCACCCAGGGGCCAGTACTGAACGGCGCCTGGCTGGGGTCTCCTCAGCAAGACCGATAGACACCGGGTGGCCGTTAGATCCGGTGCAAGCACGGCTAAGTGGGTTCTTAAACTCACTCAGCCGGGCAAGACTAAAACTCAACTGGAGGAATTCAGCTTCGTCGGGTAATCCAGACCGCCATTGCGCATAGAAGCACAACCCAACCTCCCAAAGAGGGAGGGCAGTCAGGCATTCATAGTGACAGTCATTCACACACAACAACATTCACACGCTGATATTTGTGACATTATGGGATCATTAATGGTCTGGAAGAAGGTACTGAAGGCACTGTTGCTGAGTTTGCCGATGATACAAAGATCTGTAGAGGGACAGGTAGTATTGAGGAAGCAAGGGACTTGGACAAGCTAGGGGAGTGGGCAAAGAAGTGGCAGATGGAATACAAAGTGGAAAAGTGTGATGTTATGCACTTTGGAAGGAGGAATGGAGACACAGACTATTTTCTAAATGGGAAAATGCTTCGGAAAGCAGAAGCACAAAGGGACTTGGGAGTCCTTGTTCACGATTCCCTTAAGATTAACGTGCAGGTTCAGTCGGCAGTTAGGAAGGCAAATGCAATGTTAGCATTCATGTCGAGAGGACCAGAATACCAGACAGGGATGTATTTCTGAGGCTGTATAAGGCTCTGGTCAGATCCCATTTGGAGTATTGTGAGCAGTTTTGGGCCCCGTATCTAAGGAAGGATGTGCTGGCCTTGGAAAGGGTCCAGAGGAGGTTCACAAGAATGATCCCTGGAATGAAGAGGAGATTGTCGTATGAGGAACGGTTAAAGTCTCTTGGTCTATACTCGTTGGAGTTTAGAACAATGAGGGGGAATCTTATTGAAACTTACTCTATACTGCGAGGCCTGGATAGAGTGGACGTGGAGAGAATGTTTCCACTTGTGGGAAAAACTAGAACCAGAGGACACAATCTCAGACTAAAGGGACGATCCTTTAAAACAGAGATGAGGAGGAATTTCTTCAGCCAGAGGGTGGTGAATCTGTGGAACTCTTTGCCGCAGAAGGCTGTGGAGGCCAAATCACTGAGTGTCTTTAAGACAGAGATAGATAGGTTCTTGATTAATAAGGGGATCAGGGGTTATGGGGAGAAGGCAGGAGAATGGGGATGAGAAAAATATCAGCCATGATTGAATGGCGGAGCAGACTCGATGGGCCGAGTGGCCTATAATTCTGCTCCCATGTCTTATGGTCTTATGGTTCAGAATACAAAAGGTTAATGTGATACCATAATTAACCACTAGATGGTGCAAAATGCAGAACTATATAAAGCACTGACTCACAGACATCGGGGAGCAGGCTGGAGAGGAGAGCATAGGAGCAGTGACAGAGATCAGAGTACATTTTAGACAGAGTGTAGAGACTCGTGTTAGTGGAGTGTAGATTGTAGATTACGAGGTTATTGTTTACTATAGGAGTAAGTCGTCGAGCTTTAATAAGTAATGTAAATAAATGTTAGCTTTGTTCATGAACTTAGCTTCTGTGGTCTTTGTGAACACTGCAACACGCATCTCGATAACAAGAGTCACAAAGAACACCGCGATAGTGACAGCGATACACGTGGCAACACAAGCTTAATGACAGTGAGACACAGTGGACAGTCACATGTATGTGGGCAGTAGGTGACACAACCTTGGTTGGAAATTTGCTGGGAATTGGCCTTGCTCATCACTCTATTGCGTGAGCATGGCAAATGAGGGTGAGGTAATATCACTGCCCCTTGAAGCACCAGCGGAACTGGTCTAATCCCCCACGGACTCCAGGAGCTGGAGGTTCCTGGCTGGACCTGGCAGGGGATGTGCTGTCCCTGTGCCCGATTGGAGGTGGGCTGCGGGCTCTGAAAAGACAGGGCTTCTGTCAGGGGTAACATTCCTCAGGCAAGCAAAAGTTAAACTCAACAAAGTAAAATGTCTCCCAATCCTAAATTATTGGTAAGTAAGCTGAAGGAAGCAGTAATCGGCCAGATAATGACTCCTATTCTGTTCAGAGGTGCGGATTGCTGAATATGTAAACATTTTATTACAGGATTGATGTTACCCCGATGTAATGGGTTGGTTCTGAGCTCTGCATTGCAGTGTGACGCTGCACTGGAAAGTGGCGATCATGTTTGCACAGTAACATTTAAGGGACAGATTTAGGACTTTGAACATTTCAGCACTTTGGATTTGATAAAGGACTTATTAAAAATTCTAAATGCGTAGGGTGGCATGTGGCGCAGTGGTTAGCACTGGGACTACGGCACTGAGGACCCGAGTTCGAATTCCAGCTCTGGGTCACTGCCCGTGTGGAGTTTGCACATTCTCCCCGTGTCTGCGTGGGTTTCACCCCCACAATCGAAAGATGTGCGGGGTAGGTGGATTGGCCGCGCTAAATTGCCCCTTAATTGGAAAAGTATATATATATAATTGGGTAATCTAAATTTATTTGAAAAAAAAATAATTCTAAATGCGTGTCATTAGATCCTGGGTCAGATGAATGAAGCTAGATTGTTTATGGTCACAGATTATAGGCCATCTCCGGTGAGAAAAATTGTGTTGTTCTGGTGCCATTCATCTCTGCCACCTTTTGCCATTTCTTTAAACCCTTGCTGCTGCCACAGATACTGCCTCGCGTGGTTGGGGCGTCTCATCTTCGCTGGATCGATTTTCTCAATTGCTCAACCTGAGTTGTTCGGATCAGCAGTTCACAAGCTTTAATTTATGGTTTGCACCAAATTAACAGAGTTCAGGTAATCGGGCAGCACGGTGGCACAGCGGTTAGCACGGCTGCCCCGCTGCGTCAGGGATATGCATTCAATTCCGACCTCGGGTGACTGTCTGTGCGGAGTCTGCACCTTCTCCCCATAGAATCTCATAGAATTTACAGTGCAGAAGGAGGCCATTCAGCCCATCGAGTCTGCACCGGCTCTTGGAAAGAGCACCCTACCCAAGGTCAACACCTCCACCCTATCCCCATAACCCAGTAACCCCACCCAACACTAAGGGCAATTTTGGACACTAAGGTCAATTTATCATGGCCAATCCACCTAACCTGCACATCTTTGGACTGTGGGAGGAAACCGGAGCACCCGGAGGAAACCCACGCAGACTCCGCACAGACAGTGACCCAAGCCGGGAATCGAACCTGGGACCTTGGAGCTGTGAAGCAATTGTGCTACCCACAATGCTACCGTGCTGCCCCGTGTCTGCGTGGGTTTCCTCCGGGTGCTCCGGTTTCCTCCCACAGTCCAAAGATGTGCAGGTTAGGTGGATTGGCCGTGATCAATTGCCCCACAGTGTACAAAGATGTGTCGGTTAGGTTAAGGGGTTTTGGTATAAAACTCGGTACTGAGCCAGAGCTGCCCGATTATCTGAAGTTAAATAAGTTAAGAGCCCATGGTGTTCAGGGTAAGATCCTGGCATGGATAGAGGATTGACTGACTGGCAGAAGGCAGAGAGCAGGGATAAAGGAGTCTTTTTCAGGATGGTAGCCGGTGACTAGTGGTGTACCTCAGGGGTCTGTGCTGGGACCACAACGTTTCACAATATACATTAATGATCTGGAAGAAGGTACTGAAGGCACTGTTGCTAAGTTTGCAGATGATACAAAGATCTGTAGAGGGACAGATAGTATTGAGGAAGCAAGGGAGTTGCAGAGGACACAATCTCAGACTAAAGGGATGATCCTTTAAACCAAGATGAGGAATTTCTTCAGCCAGAGGGTGGTGAATCTGTGGAACTCTTTGCCGCAGAAGGCTGTGGAGGCCAAATCATTGAGTGTCTTTAAGACAGAAATAGATACGTTCTTGATTAACCTTCACTGATTTGCTTTTTTTTTAAACTTCCACAATTGAAAACATTTCTCTCTGTCATCTCTCTTCGAGTGGATTAATGCCATTGCTCCTTGTTGATGTAATGGAGGAGTGAAACCCAATGCATTAATTCATCTCTTTGTTCCTGACCTTTTGTCCCTTCTCCTATAATAATAGAGTGCGCACTGGCAGGGTTTTGGAGATGTTGCCAAAGAACTTCCAACTATATGAGCTGGAGTTCATCAGTTGGACTGTTCTTTCTGCTCTGCCAGATAGACTTTGCTTCCAGCCTCCTATGAAATGGATTAAGGAAGAGAAATAGGCTTTTGATTACTCAAAGCAAGAAAATCATTAAGAAAACAATTCTAAACACAGCACGTTGCAACATAATGGTTGCTTCATGGATTAAATGTTAAACCAACTTTTAAACACAAATTTAATTAATACCTAATAGTACATCAACTCAATTTTTACATGGAAGCAGGTCCAATAGGGATAGGCGGTGTGAAATTATACAAATTCCAGAAGACCAGTTATTTTCATTGATTATATTGTTCATACTCTTCAGCGCTTTGCAGTAAGAATAGTTAAATGTTTAGTAACATGTTTGTAAATCTTTATTATCTGAGAAATATGTGACTGTAGCTATTGGCCAGGAAATAGCACAATGTCTATACGATACGAGTCTCAATAAGTGCGTATGGAATTCCTATCTGCTATTATAATGGATGTCTTAATCTTGCCTGGAATGGAGAGTAGGTCTTACGAGGAAAGGTTGAGGGTGCCAGGCCTTTTCTCATTAGAACGGAGAAGGATGAGGGGCGACTTGATAGAGGGTTATAAGATGATCAGGGGAATAGATAGAGTAGACAGTCAGAGACGTTTTCCCCGGGTGGAACAAACCATTACAAGGGGACATAAATTTAAGGTGAATGGTGGAAGATATCGGGGGGATGTCAGAGGTAGGTTCTTTACCCAGAGAGTAGTGGGGGCATGGAATGCACTGCCTGTGGAAGTAGTTGAGACGGAAACATTAGGGACCTTCAAGCGGCTATTGGATAGGTACATGGATTACGGTAGAATGATGGGGTGTAGATTGATTTGTTCTTAATCTAGGACGAAGGTTCGGCACAACATCGTGGGCTGAAGGGCCTGTTCTGTGCTGTATGTTCTATGTTCTATGTTAACACGAGGCTTATTTACATGCGTAAAATATCAGAATATATTCCCTGCGGAAAACATGTCTATTTCCACCTCTGCAACAGCACTTACTCCCACCCCTCCCTTAGCGTATCTGCTGCTCAAAACCTCAGTCATGTTTTTGTCACCGCCAGACTTGACAGTTCCAACACATTGATTGGTTGATTGATTTATTGTCACATGTACCGAAGTACAGTGAAAAGCACCTTTCTGCGGCCAAGGGAACGTAGACAGTACGTACACAGTAGACAAAAAGAATAATCGGCAAAGTACATCGACAAATAGTAACTGGTTGCAGTGTGGAATAAGTGCCAGACAAAGCAAATACATGAGCAAGAGCAGCATAGGGCGTCGTGAATAGTGTTCTTACAGGGAACAGATCAGTCCGAGGGAGAGTCGTTGAGGAGTC
>NC_092707.1:14044443-14144775 GCF_047496885.1 Scyliorhinus torazame
TGCTCTGGTTTCCTCCCACGGTTCAAAGATGCGCGGGTTAGGTGGATTGTGCATGATAAATTGCCCTTCGTGTCCAAAAAGGTTAAGTGGGGTTACTGGGTTATGGGGATATGGTGGAAGCGTGGGCTTGAGTAGGGTGCTCTTTCCAAGAGCTGGTGCAGACTCGATGGGCCAAATGGCCACCTTCTGCACTGTAGATTCTATGATTTATTTTCCTAACCTTTTATTCTTTTTGCGATTTATCTTAAATATGTTATCATGTCCGTGACAAGTTAAGGGAGGGGGGGCACTTAACTTGTCCCATCTCAATAGTGGTAACCCACCTCTTCACTCACCTGATGAAGGAGCTACGCTCCGAAAGCTAGTGATTCCAAATAAACCTGTTGGACTTTAACCTGGTGTTGTAAAACTTCATAATAGTAAGCCTTCAGTGAGAACCTCTTACTGGATCTACCTCCGCACCTTTTCCATTGCTCTTCTATCCTTCCTCTAAAGACAAAATATTCACTCAGTCTGTAAATAGGCATGCATCCCTCCATCGGTTTTGACTGACTGTTTTCATAATTGGCTTTTGATTTTCAACAACAGAATCTGACCCTTGCACTACATTTTCAGAAATGACTTCCTGACCCAAGGATGACAAAAACAATTCAAATCACCTGCAGCATTACTGCCATATTGTTTGAGTTGAGGTTCCCTTTGTTTTATTATTTTTCCCAACCGGCTCCCTCCCATAGAACATAGAACATAGAACAATACAGCGCAGTACAGGCCCTTCGGCCCACGATGTTGCACCGAAACAAAAGCCATCCAACCTACACTATGCCATTATCATCCATATGTTTATCCAATAAACTTTTAAATGCCCTCAATGTTGGCGAGTTCACTACTGTAGCAGGTAGGGCATTCCACGGCCTCACTACTCTTTGCGTAAAGAACCTACCTCTGACCTCTGTCCTATATCTATTACCCCTCAGTTTAAAGTTATGTCCCCTCGTGCCAGCCATATCCATCCGCGGGAGAAGGCTCTCACTGTCCACCCTATCCAACCCCCTGATCATTTTGTATGCCTCTATTAAGTCTCCTCTTAACCTTCTTCTCTCCAACGAAAACAACCTCAACTCCATCAGCCTTTCCTCGTAAGATTTTCCCTCCATACCAGGCAACATCCTGGTAAATCTCCTCTGCACCCGCTCCAAAGCCTCCACGTCCTTCCTATAATGCGGTGACCAGAACTGTACGCAATACTCCAAATGCGGCCGTACCAGAGTTCTGTACAGCTGCAACATGACCTCCCGACTCCGGAACTCAATCCCTCTACCAATAAAGGCCAACACTCCATAGGCCTTCTTCACAACCCTATCAACCTGGGTGGCAACTTTCAGGGATCTATGTACATGGACACCTAGATCCCTCTGCTCATCCACACTTTCAAGAACTTTACCATTAGCCAAATATTCCGCATTCCTGTTATAAACCCATCTACACACACACACACAAGAAATTCATTAACAAATTCGGCGTTACATTTTCTAAACTACAACTTTTGAATTGGTCTAAAAATTAATTTTCATGACAATAATAATTACATTTTCCCAGAAGAAAGCACTGCCGTTATTCGGATATTTACTTGAGTGATTTCCAGTTAAAGCTATCTATCATTTAAAAAGGAAGAAATCAGCTATAATGTAGATCTAGAATTTACAATAGGCTGGTTTCAGTATAATTGATTTGATTGTCATTTTAATATTCCATCTTCATAAATTTGCGCAAAATGAGTACAATTATCTCTAAATATCCTTTTTTTAAAAAAAGATGATTATAGGTCTTGTTATTTATGTACCTTTACTGTTAACCATGAAAAGGATAAAATAATACTTTATGTAATTATATAAATGCATACCATATACTCCCTTTTATTTTCCGTTCTACCAATGCACTGTTAAAACATTTATTTTAATAGAAGGAGTAGCAACTGCTAGGATGCAACAGAAATTGTAATTGGCTTTTTTTTAATCAAATGTGATTTTTATAAAATAACCCCTCAACATTATCATTACATTTGTTAATATTTAGTTTGTGTTCTTTTACATCCATTCCCTACTCACTGTGATTTAGTCTTGCTTGGCTGACTGTGGTTTTACTGGATGTGCTTTCATAAATCATTGTACAGTCTGTACAATAAGGAAGCTGATTAAACCAATAGTTCTTAATATTTTACAACTCAATTGTAGAGGCAATGCTTTGAGCCATTTGTCTGCTTCTTTGACAATGTTAGGTTTCACCATTGAACACTGGTGATAATTATCCAATGCAACAAATTACAACAGATACACAATTGGAAAAGCAATGGAGATAACTCATGGCACATGAGAGTTAGTTTGCTATTAATTTTAATAAGGAAATCCAATCCTTGTATGGTGGTGCAGTCTTAAAATATCTCACTTTCCATAGCCACAAATGCAGTGAAATTTCAATGCTATACCCAGCTGCCCTTTCACACTCCGGGTCCTGGGGTGGAGTTAGTGTTTTTTCTTTTCCCAGAGAATCGCGTTGTGGAACAGGATGGTGGCTCGTGTGGTGAATGCTGATTCACCGTATTCCTTCAGGAGAGAGCCGGACTTGTTTCTGGCTGGTCAGAGATTGTCTTGTACAGAGATAGGTACCCACTAAAATAAATCCCAGTCAATGTGGTTTCCTGGACTAGTTTTGATTGCCGAGAGGGATCGGTGTGGAATTTTCCAAATAATGTCTCCTAATTGGCCTGGGTTTTTGCCCTCCTCAACTAGGAGATCCACAGGTGGAAAGGAAGTATGTGTATCATAATGTATAAGTGATGTGAGCAGCAAAGGGGAGTCCGAAGGGTTTGTAAGAAAGATGTTTATTCGGCACAACAGCAATATTTACACAGGACCCAGGTACACATCATTGGGTCCTCACTGCTTTCTGTAGCAGCTGACCTGTTATACCAGTGCTAGTTAACTCGCAGCACTAGGGAACAATCATTTCCAGCTGGATGAGTCCCATGCAGGGTTATAACAGTAAGGCATTATTGTTACTGGGCGGCACGGGAGCACAGTGGTTAACAATGATGCTTCACAGCACCAGGGACTGGGTTTGATTCCCGGCTTGACTCACTGTGCAGAGTCTGCACATTCTCCCCATGTCTGCGTGGGTTTCCTCTGGATGCTCTGGTTTCCTCCCAAAAGTCCCGAAAGACGCACCCGAACAGGCGCCGGAGTGTGGCGACTAGGGGATTTTCACAGTGACTTAATTGAAGCTGGTTTAGGAGCTGGTTTAGCACAGTGGGCTAAACAGCTGGCTTGTAATGCAGAACAAGGCCAGCAGCGCGGGTTCAATTTCCGTACCGGCCTACTTGTGACAATAAGTGATTATTATTATTTTCACAGTAACTTCATTGCAGTGTTAATGTAAGCCTACTTGTGACACTAATAAAGATTATTATTATTATTATTATTATTACACCAGGACAGGATAAATGGAGAAGTTGGCGTTTTCCTGTCCATCATTTCCATATGATTGTATGAAATGAAATGAAATGAAAATCGCTTATGTCACAAGTAGGCTTCAAATGGAGTTACTGTGAAAAGCCCCTAGTCGCCACATTCCGGCGCCTGTTCGGGGAGGCTGTTATGGGAATTGAACCGTGCTGCTGGCCTGCCTTGGTCTGCTTTCAAACTGTTCTTATTAATTTTTGGGATGTGGACCTTGCTGGCAATGCTGGCATTTTTTTCCTACCGCCAGTTGTCACAATTGAGTGACTTGGTGGGCAGTTAAGAAAGAACCATGTTGATGTATGACTGAAGTCACATCAATGCCATAAGGTCAACAGCTTTTCTTCCCTAAAGACCATTTGTGAACTAGTTGGGATTTTGTGACTGTCTGACAGTTTCATGATCACTTTTACTGCTTTCAACATTTTATTCCCAGATTCTTAAAATTCAATTCAAATTCTCAAACTGCCATGATTAGATTTAAATTCACATTTTCTGAGACCAAGCCTTGCGCTTACTGGTACCAGTAACAGAACCACCATATTACCATAGCTTCCAATAATGCCTTACTAGTATAACAGGCAAAGGTTTCCAAGTCTTTGGTTTCAATGTCGAACGAAGGAGACTAACTAAAGTCAGTATTAAACATGTTGGGGTGCATACATTGGAGCTTCACCAGTCACAAATAAGTTTGAAGGTTATAATTTATGTATAATCTGGAGTGGTAGGTACTAACAGAAAGAGTTGTAGATTTACACACAAGTGAAATCTTTTCCAAAACCCCAGGCTCACAAAATGTACAGAAGAAACCATAAAGTACGAAAATAATTTACATTTATACCGTACCTTCCGTGTAATAAAACACTTCATGGGGGCAGCACAGTGGCGGAGTGGTTAGCATTGCTGCCTCACGGAGCTGAGGTCCCAGGATCGATCCTGGTTCTTGGTCACTGTCCATGTGGAGTTTACACATTCCCCCCCGTGTTGGCGTGGGTTTCGCTCCCACAACCCAAAGATGTGCAGGCTAGGTGGATTGGTCACGCTAAAATTGCCCCTTAATTGGAAAGAAATGAATTGGGTATTCTAAATTGGAAAAAAAAACACACATTATGGTATTTTATAGAAGCTTTAAACAAAATTTGACACTGAAACACATAACAACATAGGAGGACAGTTAACCAAAATGTTGAGCAAAGAGATATGTTTAAATAGTCGTCTTAATGGAGGAGAGGCAGAGAGGTTTAAGGAGAAATTTCAGAATTTAGGGCCGAGCTTTATGGGGCCGATTACCAGGGCCTCTGGGACAGATGTGGCCGATGGGCTGCATTTTGGAACCCACTATTCTAGTAAATAGTGAGATGTCTTCAGTTGAGCAGGCAACACAATAAACAAGGTTTGCTTTGCAGAAAGAAATTCCAGTTCCTAGCCATGGAAATTAACTTATTTGATGGGTTATGCTCGCGCACAGTGTCTCCTCCTTCTCTCACTCCCTACACCACACTCTCCCAGGTACTCTCCTTGGTATAGCACAGGGCTAAATCGCTGGCTTTGAAATCAGACCAAGGCAGGCCAGCAGCACGGTTCAATTCCCGTACCAGCCTCGCCGAACACGTGCCGGAATGTGGCGACTAGGGGCTTTTCACAGTAACTTCATTTGAAGCCTACTTGTGACAATACGCGATTTTCATTTCATTTCATTTCATTTCCCCTTTCTTTCCAAGAGATTTTTGTACAGGGCTGTCAAACGTGAAAAGTTGAAATTGACATTTACGATCAACAGGGTACTGGTCTCCATTAAGCACATAGAGTTGTGTTTATTGTTAAGAACAACATGGATCATAAACTTAGAAAACAAAATAACTGATTGTTACGATTAACGAGTGACATTTAGCAAGTGTGTATTTAGCATTTGATATTTGGGAAAATTTGGAGGTCAAGGACAAGTTAAATTCCTCAAACTATGAATGGGTACACTGGACTTGACTGTCACACTTTTTATCATGGTGTGGTTTGTACCTTTCATGAAAAATGTGGACAAAGCCAGAATGTAATCCCCAAAGCACCAATGCGGTACACATTTGTTTTAATCATTTAGAATCATAGAATTTACAGTGCAGAAGGAGGCCATTCAGCCCATTGAGTCTGCACCGGCTCTTGGAAAGAGCACCCTACTTAACCCCACATCTCCACCCTGTCCCCGTAACCCTGCAACCCCAAATAGCCTAAGGGCAATTTGGCATGGCCAATCCACCTAACCTGCACATCTTTGGACTGTGGGAGGAAACCGGAGCACCCGGAGGAAACTCTCACAGACACTGGGAGAATGTGCAGACTCAGCACAGACAGTGACCCAAGCGGGAATCAAACCTGGGATGCTGGCGCTGTGAAGCCATAGTGCTAACCACTATGCTACCTTGCTGCCCCACTGCCATAAGCCAGTGGATTGCCCACTTGGCAAATTTTCCCCGCAATTTTACTTTAAAAGCAATGAAGTGTCCTTTGGCCCGACAACATCTGTGGAGAGAGAAGGAAGCTAATGTTTTGAGTTTGGATGGCTCTATGTCAAAACTTTGACCTCCTGAGATTGCCCAGTATTTTCTGTTTTTGTTTCTGATTCCAGCATCCGCAGTAAATTTGCTTGAATCTTCCTTGTGTGCTGTGGACAGTGTACCCCAGTAGCCTGGACAGTTACCACTGCAAGCTAATCGCTTCTCGGCCTTTTGGCTAAGATGAGTGTGAGGTCAGGTATAATGCCTGCATCTGGTATGTCTCTCTTGTGGGGACCATGAATTGGATTCAATTTGAACTGTTTTTTGGAGCAGGCAAGGAGCTGAATTAGGGGTTTGCCCCTGTCCACTCTCTTGAGCTCTGGCTTTGTAACTCCCTGATAAAGGAATACAAAAACCACTGCAGGCTATTCAACTGTGGACAGAATTGTGCTCAAGTGCTACCTTGTTCTCACCTGACATTACGTTTTCCATCAGTGACAACCATCAGCAATAAGAATTAAACCTGGATCTTCAATGTTCATCACCAGTAGTATCCACAGGTGCTCCCCAGTCCCCCTTTCAGTTACCCCTTGCCCCTGTCTCTTCCAGTCGTTGCATTTTGACGTCCTTATTTGTCCCTCCCTCCCTCTAACCTGCCTCTTCCTGACTACCCCATTCTCTGTCTCTCTCTCTCCCCTGACCCCCCTCCCTGCCAACTATTCTCACCCTCCCTCTCTTTTCACCCTGCCCCCAAAGCTTCTATTCCCCTGCTCGACTTCCCTCCCTTTCTCACTCCCCTCATTCCCTCTCTCACCCTATCTCTCTCCCATCCTCATAGAATCCCTACAGTGCAGGAGGCTATTCGTCTCATCGAGTCTGCACCGACCCTCTGAAAGAGCACCATACCCAGGCCCCGCCTTATCCCCACAACCTTACCTAACCTGTGCATCTTTGGATACAAAAGGGGCAATTTATCATGGCCACTCCACCTAACCTGGACTTCTTTGGACTGTGGGAGGAAACCGGATCACCCAGAGGAAACCCACGCAGACACTGGGAGAATGTGCAAACACCACACAGTCACCCAAGGCCAGAATTGAACCCGGGTCCCTGGCATTTTCTTCATCCTAAGACTGCCTCCCTCACCCCAAACAGCACCCTCAGTATCCCCGCTACCTCCCACCACTTATCATCATCCCCTCCCATTCCAACTTCCCCCTTCTCAAAGAACAAAGAAATGTACAGCACAGGAACAGGCCCTTCGGCCCTCCAAGCCTGCGCCGACCATTCTGCCCGCCTAAATTAAAATCTTCTGCACTTCCGGAGTCCATATCACTCTATTACCATCCTATTCATGTATTTGTCAAGATGCCCCTTAAAGGTCACTATCGTCCCTGCTTCCACCACCTCCTCCGGCAGCGAGTTCCAGTCACCCACTACCCTCTGTGTAAAAAAAACTTGCCTCGTACATCTACTCTAAACCTTGCCCCTCTCACCTTAAACCTATGCCCCCTAGTAATTGACCCCTCTACCCTGGGAAAAAGCCTTTGACTATCCACTCTGTCTATGCCCCTCATAATTTTGTAGACCTCTATCAGGTCGCCCCCTCAACCTCCGTCGCTCCAGTGAGAACAAACCGAGTTTATTCAACCTCTCCTCATAGCTAATGCCCTCCATACCAGGCAACATCCTGGTAAATCTCTTCTGCACCCTCTCTAAAGCCTCCACAACCTTCTGGTAGTGTGGCAACCAGAATTGAACACCATGCTCCAAGTGTGGCCTAACTAAGGTTCTATACAGCTGCAACATGACTTGCCAATTTTTGTACTCAATGCCCCGGCCAATGAAGGCAAGCATGCCGTATGCCTTCTTGACTACCTTCTCCACCTGTGTTGCCCCTTTCAATGACCTGTGTACCTGTACACCTAGATCTCTCTGACTGTCAATACTCTTGAGGGTTCTACCATTCACTGTATATTCCCTACCTGCAGTGGACCTTCCAAAATGCTTTATCTCACATTTGTCCGGATTAAACTCCATCTGCCATCTCTCCGCCCAAGTCTCCAAACAATCTAAATCCTCATCGCTATCCGCAATTCCACCAACCTTTGTGTCATCTGCAAACTTACTAATCAGACCAGTTACATTTTCCTCCAAATTATTTATATATACTACGAACAGCAATGGTCCCAGCACTGATCCCTGCGGAACACCACTAGTCACCACCCTCCAATCAGAAAAGCATCCTTCCATTGCTACTCTCCGCCTTCTATGACCTAGCCAGTTCTGTATCCATCTTGCCAGCTCACCTCTGATCCCGTGTGACTTCACCTTTTGTACCAATCTGCCATGAGGGACCTTGTCAAAAGCCTTACTGAAGTCCATATAGACAACATCCACTGCTCTATCTACATCAATCATCTTTGTGACCTCCTCGAAAAACTCTATCAAGTTAGTGAGAAACGACCTCCCCTTCACAAAACTGCGCTGCCTCTCGCTAATACGTCTATTTGCTTCCAAATGGGAGTAGATCCTGTCTCGAAGAATTCTCTCCAGTAATTTCCCTGCCACTGACGTAAGGCTCACCGGCCTGTAGTTCCCTGGATTATCCTTGCTACCCTTCTTAAACAAAGGAACAACGTTGGCTATTCTCCAGTCCTCCGGCACATAATCTGAAGACAGTGAGGATCCAAAGAGTTCTGTCACGGCCTCAGCGATTTCCTCTCTAGCCTCCTTCAATATTCTGGGGTAGATCCCATCAGGCCCTGGGGACTTATCTTAATATTTTTCAAAACGCCCAACACCTTGTCTTTTTGGATCTCAATGTGACCCAGGCTATCTACACACCCTTCTCCAGACTCAACATCCACCAATTACTTCTCTTTGGTGAATACTGATGCAATGTGTTCATTTAGTACCTCGCCCATTTCCTCTGACTCCACACATAGATTCCCTCGCCTGTCCTTTAGTGGGCCCACCCTTTCCCTAGCTACCCTCTTGCTTTTTATGTAAGTGTAAAAAGCCTTGGGATTTCCTTAACCCTATTTGCCAATGACTTTTCGTGACTCCTTTTAGCCCTCCTGACTCCTTGCTTAAGTTCCTTCCTACTTTCCTTATATTCCACACAGGCTTCGTCTGTTCCCAGCCTTCTAGCCCTGACAAATGCCTTATTTTTCTTTTTGACAAGGCCGACAATATCTGTTGTTATCCAAGGTTCCCGAAATTTGCCGTATTTATCCTTCTTCCTCACAGGAACATGCCGGTCCTGAATTCCTTTCAACTGACATTTGAAAGCCTCCCACATGTCAGATGTTGACTTACTCTCAAACATCCGCCCCCAACCTAGGTTCTTCAGTTCCTGCCTAATATTGTTATAATTCGCCAACCACCAATTTAGCACATTCACCCTAGGACCACTCTTATCCTTGTCCACCAGCACTTTAAAACTTACTGAATTGTGGTCACTATTCCCGAAATGCTCCCCTGCTGAAACTTCTACCACCTGGCCGGGCTCATTCCCCAATACCAGGTCCACTATAGCCCCTTCCCTAGTTGGACTATCTTCATATTGTTTTAAGAAGCTCTCCTGGATGCTTCTTATAAACTCTACCCCGTCCAAGCCCCGAGCACTAAGTGAGTCCCAGTCAATATTGGGGAAGTTAAAGTCTCCCATCACAACAACCCTGTTGCTTTTATTCCTTTCCAAAATCTGTCTACCTATCTGCTCCTCTAGCTCCCGCTGTCTGTTGGGTGGCCTGTAGTAAACGCCCAACATTGTGACTGCACCCTTCTTATCCCTGATCTCTACCCATATAGCCTCGCTGCCCTCTGAGGTGTCCTCCCGCAGTACAGCTGTGATATTCTCCCTAACCAGTAGCGCAACTCCTCCATCCCTTTTACATCCCCCTCTATCCCGCCAGAAACATCTAAATCCTGGAACGTTTAGCTGCCAATCCTGTCCTTCCCTCAACCAGGTCTCTGTAATGGCAACATCATCATAGTTCCAAGTATTAATCCAAGCTCTTACATTCATCTGCCTTACCTGTTATACTTCTTGCATTAAAACATGTGCACTTCAGGCCACCAAACCCGCTGTGTTCAGCAACACCTCCCTGTCAGCTCTTCCTCAGAGCCATCGTGGCCCTATTCCCTACTTCTCCCTCAATTTTATCACCTTCTGACCTATTTTTCCAGTATCCACCCCCCTGCCATATTAATTTAATCCCTCCCGTGTGACACTAGCAAACCTCGCGGCCAGGATATATATGCCTCTCCAGTTTAAATGCAACCCGTCCTTCTTATACAGGTCACACCTGCCCCGGAAGAGCTCCCAGTGGTCCAGATAACGGAAACCCTCCCTCCTACACCAGCTGTTTAGCCACATGTTTAGCTGCTCTATCTTCATATTTCTAGCCTCACTGGCATGTTACAACCCTAGAGGTCCTGTCTTTTAACTTTCTGCCAAGCTCCCTGAACTCCTGCTGCAGGACCTCATGCCCCTTCTTGCCTATGTCGTTACTACCGATATGTACAACGACCTCTGCCTGTTTGCCCTCCCCCTTCAGGATGCCCGCTACCCGTTCGGAGACATCCTGGACCCTGGCACCAGGGAGGCAACATACCATCCTGGAGTCTCTTTCACGCCCACAGAAGCACCTATCTGTGTCCCTGACTGTAGAGTCCCCCATGACTATTGCTCTTCTGAGCTTTGACCCTCCCTGCTGAACATCAGAGCCAGCTGTGGTGCCACTGCTCTGGCTGCTGCTGTTTTCCCCTGTGATCCTAACCCCCAGGTTATCCCATTACCCCCCAAAATCAACACCGTCACCCCCAAAATCATCATCGTCACTCCCCCAAAATCATCATTGTCAACCCCCCCCCAAAATCATCACTGTCACCCCTACCAAAATCATCATCGTCACCCCTCCCAAAATCATTGTCACCGCCCCAAATATCACCCCCCCACCATTAGGGACACCCCCCCAAAATTCAGGTCTCACTCCCCCCCCCTTCCAATCAGGGTCTCGATCCCCCAATGAGGGTCTGTCTCCCCCCCAATGAGGGTCTGTCTCCCCCCCCAATGAGGGTCTGTCTCCCCCCCCCATGAGGGTCTGTCTTCCCCCCCCAATGAGCCTGTATTCCCCCCCCACCTCCCCAATGAGGGTCTGTCTTCCCCCTCACCCCCCCATGAGGATCTGTCTCCCCCCCCCCATGAGGATCTGTCTCCCCCCCCCCAATGAGGATCTGTCTCCCCCCCCATGAGTATCTGTCTCCCCCTCAATGAGGATCTGTCTTCCCCCAATGAGGATCTGTCTTCCCCCAATGAGGATCTGTCTTCCCCCCCCAAATGAGGATCTGTCTTCCCCCCCAATGAGGATCTGTCTTCCCCCCCAATGAGGATCTGTCTTCCCCCCCAATGAGGATCTGTCTTCCCCCCCAATGAGGATCTGTCCCCCCCCCAATGAGGATCTGTCTCGCCCCCCAATAAGGATCTGCCTCGCCCCCCAATGAGGATCTGTCTCGCCCCCCCCCCAATGAGGATCTGTCTCGCCCCCCCCCAATGAGGATCTGTCTCGCCCCCCCCCAATGAGGATCTGTCTCACCCCCCCCCCAATGAGGATCTGTCTCCCCCCGCCCAATGAGGATCTGTCTCGCCCCCCAATGAGGATCTGTCTCGCCCCCCCCCCCCCAATGAGGATCTGTCTTCCCCCCCCCCCCCATGAGGGTTTCACCTCCTCCCCTCCCCCCCCCAAAAAAAAACCAATCAGGGCCATTTTACCCCTCCCCCATTAGGGTCTCAGCCCCAGCACAAGTGAGTGCTCGAGCGCAGGCGGTTGATGCGCGCCCGGGGGGGGGGGGGGGGGGGGGGGGGGTGTTGAGCGCGCAGGCGCAGAAGACAGTTGGTGGCGGTTGTGGTCGGGAAAGAGAACGAGATGGAAAAAAAGGCCGGCGCGGCCGGAGGGCGCGTGCGCGGCGGCGGTGGTGGCGGCGGCGGCGGCTCGGGGCCGGAGTGCGCAGGTCTTTGGGGCTGTGGAAGCCTGAAAGCTGGCAAGTCCTGAATGATAAACACACACACACACACACACAGCCTGGCGTCCCGGAGCCGCCGCCGCTGCTGACTCGAGGATTTCCATTGCAGTCAGCAAAGTTTTCACCCAGGCAGTTGTCTCCCATGCTGGCCGCGGGCCTGCATTGTTTTCTCTCGTGAGGAGGAAGGAGAAGAAGCTGTTTATTTTTTTTTGGGGGGGGGGGGGGTGGTGATCATTTTCTTTTAATTTCTTCTCTCCGACCCCCTCCTCCTTTATTCCCCCCCCCCCCCCCCCTCCTGAGGTAATTTTTTTTTCCACCTCTGTTTTTTTTTTGAGGAGGGTTTGGAGGGGGGTCGGAGGAGGAGGAATATGGAGGGCCCACGGTGCAGTGGGCTGAAGCAGAGCCGGCGATCCCGCTCTCAGAGGGACAGGGTGAGGAGACGGGAGGCGGCCAGCCGCAACGCCCGGCCCCACAGCCCTTCCTCGGGCTCCGAGAGGGACGGCGACCCGGGCGGCAAGGCGAAGGCGGCGGCGGGGGGAGCGGCGGCGGCGGCGGCGATGATCCCGGCTCCATCCCGCTCCTGCCGGCCCCCCCGGCGCAAGAGGAGGGCGTCCGGCTCCCAGGAGGAGGACATCATCGACGGCTTTGCCATCGCCAGCTTCACCACCCTGGAGGCTCTGGAGGTAAGGAGAGAGGAGGCGAGACCACCCTGCCCACCCACCCACCGCTGCACCCCCCTTCCCTGGGGGGGGGCTTTGCCCATCACAATTGTCCATAAACATTTCTACCTCTTGTATATGTGAGCGTCCACTTGCTTTGACAGTCCAGGCAGTGCCAGTTTTGGCCATTGCCCTGGTCACTAGGAGCTCTCTCAGTCAGTGCGCAGGTAAGATGAGGTTTATTATCACGTTGCTTGTCCTTATATTTCTTTTTTAAAAAATCCGTACTCTGCTGAAACAGGCTGATTTCACAGCAAAGCTATTTTAAACCTTTGAACCTTCCATCCAGCCCTTTCCAACTTGACGTTGAATTGGCCACGAATAAAATTCCACAAGAGGGGCAGATGTGGGTGTGAAAAAGGTGGAGTGTTTGTGTCCCCCTGGTGTGTTGTGTGTTTTCTAAAAAAAAAGAATAATTGTCAGAAGATGCACCCATCTCAATTCTGACAGATGTGATGATCTCTCAGGCATCACAGGGAGTGGAAGAAGAAATGCTCTTGAAATCTTCAGCAAAGCTGCCAACTTCTAGTGACATCACCCTGAAGGTTCAAAGTTTAAAAAATGTATTTTGAAACTAATGTTGCCCGCATCAAGCTTTGAAGGGACACGGCCCTTGTTCTACTTTGGTTGTGTGAAC
Source organism: Scyliorhinus torazame (assembly GCF_047496885.1). NCBI lineage: Eukaryota > Metazoa > Chordata > Chondrichthyes > Carcharhiniformes > Scyliorhinidae > Scyliorhinus > Scyliorhinus torazame. The sequence goes on from NC_092707.1 coordinate 14,057,834, forward strand.
AGAGTCTGTGATTTTGGTGGTGTTTTTCAGTGCCTCTTGACTTGCAAGAAAGTTTGACTTCGCTGCCATTCTTGTTCAAGTCCATTTATCTCTGGGCACATTGCAATGTTACTTAGTTATTCAGTGTGATTTTGGATGTACTTGTTGGTACATTTTGTGCTGCCTGAATGTGTATTTTAATCTGCTGTGGGACTTGAGCTGTCGTAAATTTAATCTGCAATCCTGTTTAGCTGTCAAAAAAAAAAATCACGTCAGTCGTTTCTGCCCCCCCCCCCCCCCAAAGAGTTTGCCCATAAAATGTTCTATTTTTAAAAAAAACATAAGCTTACTTATCCCACTCAAGTTTACCCTTTAGCCCTATCTGAGTTCCAGGTCTGTGAAAGGAACCCAGCAGCTTAAAGCCGGGTCTCTGACATATCTGCACAAATTATTCATTTTATTGCCAAAATTGACTTGGGCTGCAACAGATTCTATAAGTTCAGCTATTGTGGTAAGGAATTATTTTTATGTTAGAAAAGATTTGGATTTTCCAGTTCCTGACTTGGGGAAGTGGAATCATTTTGCAGCAGCTGTGAGGTGTAGTAGATCAGAACACAAATTCAGGATTGCCCAAACTGTTCTATAAACTTCTACCTTGTGTCCTGTATTGATGTCTGGAAAGGATGTATTTTAACCAGTTGGATGACTGCTTCATTGTCAGTGCCCTGGACATCAGCCATGTTAGTCAGCAGATTTTTATTTACCAAACTAGATTTGGAAAATATTTTAAAAACCTGCTGCTTACAAAATTATTAACTTTTATAAATGTATGCAGGTAATCCCTGAGCGTTAAAAGTCTATTGAGGTTTGGGGTGGATTTTAAATATTATTATGCTTTGGATGAAACCTGATTCCTGTACAATAAAGTTTCTTCCTCTAACATTGGTCATAAGTTATGATAATTATGTTGTACTGGTAACAAGGTTCACAGCAGAAAGCCACAGTGAAAAGATTTTTAAAATGGTGGTTAAACCTGGGATATTTCAGTCTTTAGACAATGGCTGAGGAAGAAAATAAGGTTGGGAGAGATTATGAGCAGAGAAAGTTCAATGTAAATGAGGAAGTTATTTTCAGTCAGATGTGCTGTGGCACTTGGGAGCATGACCATAATAGTAAGTTTCATCTAGTGATTCAATCAAGCCAATCCTTGATGTTAGCCTGGCTGTGTTAACATCAGGAGGATGGTCAGTTTTGAATTAAACTACCATTGTGTAATATTCAAATTGATTCCTTGGCTATTTTTGTCCTACATCCTTGGCAAGATTATGAGCATGTGCGTTTTGGTTGAAAGAAATAATCCAGGAACATGGGCTAAAACAGCCTTTTAATGTTGTAGAATGGCTTTCAAGCTGTAGCCTGCCCTGTCAAACTTTGGGAGTATGTAGGCAAAACAAAAATTGTATAATGCCTTCTCAAAGTCAGATGTATTTTAGCAACTGAAGTAAATGGGCTGAAACTATTATTCAAAATTACTGTTTGGTGCAGTTTTTGTGAACTGCATATCATCGGAAATGGATCTATCATCAATTTATGTGGGATAGTTAGTTACAGTATTAAAGATTTGAAATGAAAACTTTTAATATGGAGATTGATGTTTTACACTGGTTTTGTGGATGTCTCCAGGTTTTACTGATTTTCTAAGAATTAAATAACCAAATAAGGTTCTCAGTTCTGGATATTCCAAGTTTTTTTTAAAAATCCTGATTTTTAAAATGTTACATTGTTAAATGTTGGACAGGCTGGGCCTGTATCCATTGGAGTTTCGAAGAATGAGATGCAATCTTATTGAAACTTACAAGATCCTGAGGGGACTTGAAAGAATGGAGTTTGAAAGGATGTTTTCCCTTTATGGAAGAGACTGGAACAAGGGGACAGAGTTTAAAAATAAGGGGCCTCTCATTTAAGGCAGAGACGAGGATAAATTATTTAGAACATACAGTGCAGGAGGCCATTTGGCCCATTGAGTCAGCACTGACCCTTCGAAAGCGCACTCTACCTCGGCCCACTCATCCGCTCTATCTGCGAAGCCCCACCTAACCTGTACATGTTTGGACACTAAGGATCAATTTAGCATGGCTAATCCACCTAACCTGCACATCTTTTGACTATGGGAGGAAACTGGAGCACTCAAAGGAAACCCATGCAAATTCCACAGTCACCCAAGGTCAGAATCAAATCCAGGTCCCTGGTGCCTTGAGGCAGTCATGCTAGTCACTGTGCCGCCCTAAATGCTGTGGATCTGTAGGCCAAACCAGATATCCTTCCTTAAAGGACAAGAGTGAACCAGATGGGTTTTTACAACAATATTTATTGAATTCAAATTTCGCCATCTGCGGTGGCGGGAGAGTAGAACCCAGATCTTCAGGGCATTAACTGGTTCTCTGGTGCAGTGACAATATGCCACTGCCTCCCCACTTCTCTGACGGTGTTGAGTCTTTAGAACCCTTTTCCCCAGAGAGCGGAGTAGGCAGGGTCATTGAATATTTTAAGGCGGAATTAGATAGATTCTTGATTGACAAGAGTGTCAAATAGTATTGGGTGGTGGCGGGGGGTAGGACAGAAAATGGAGTGGAGGTCAATCATGATCTTATTAAATGAGGGAACAGGCTCGAGGGGCAGAATGGCATACTCCTGTTCCCAATTTGTATGTTTGAATTATTCATAAAATAGATTCTTTAAACTGTGGTTGGGTGTCAAAATAAATGTGACCATATGTTATGCTGTTGTGACGTTTTTGTTTGGAGACTCACTGCATAGCGAGCAGTCGTTTGACTCTTTTTTGCAAATGTTGCATATTATATGATCTGAGAATCCTGCATGCTTTATGTAGGAATTGCTGACTAGCGGCAGAATGTGTAAGAAAGAAAACTCCCATGTATTTTTTGGGGGGGATTTTCAGGTGTACATTCCCCATTGACTGATTTAACAATACTTTTTAGTGTTCATTTATTAATTTAAATGAGTTTTCACTTAGGCTTGTGTGGTACTGCCTGTTTTTGTTTGTTCAGTCCAAAACTGCTTATTTTTAAAATCTAATTTGTCTCTGGATTCTGCTGATGCACTTGGTGCTGAGGTGATTGCGATAGGTCAGGTACTGTGATTATACAATATAGGAGCAAGAGTAGACCATTCAGCCCTTCTGTCCTTCTACACCATTCAGTGAAATCGTGGCTGATTTGTATCATAACTCCAATTATATCCCTTGACTTCAAATTCCTTAATACTCTTGGCTAATGAAATATATTGATTTTCTATTTTAAAATAAACTGAACTAGCTTTGACTATTTTTTGTGGGAGAGAGTTCCATACTTCTCCCACCTTTTTCGGTGTTTCCTAATTTCTCTTTTGAATGAGTTGGCTTCCCCAATTGCGGAGAAACGTTACAAAACTGTCTTTTTTCTCATACCTGCGTTCACTGAAGATAAAATAAAAATGAGATGTATTAATTCTTTAACTTTGTCAGTCCATCGCTTTTTTGACAACTTTCCAGATGTAAATTAGAATTGAAGATGTGACTCCGCACATGGATTTTTATTGGGTTCTATAAAATTGCATTGTCATTTTACATTTTCAACTAACTTTGTGAAACTTTGGGGCAGCATGATGACACAATGATGAGCATTGCTGCCTTGCGGCGCCGAGGTCCCAGGTTTTATCCTGGCTCTGGGTCACTGTCCGTGCGGAGTTTGCACATTCTCCCGTATTTGCGTGGGTTTCGCCCCCACAACCCAAAGATGTGCATGGTAGGTGGATTGACCACACTAAATTGCCCCTTAATTGGAAAAAATGAATTGGGCACGCGAATAAAAAAAAACTTTGTTCGATAAATAAGTTTTTTAATATGGTACATTTCTTGGAGGTTTTTTTGGTGTGTATGTGGTTTATACCTTATTAGAATTTTAAGAATAAATATAAATAGTATTGGCATAGATGAAAGAACCAAGTGTCATTTTCTGAATTGATAGTTTGAGTTCCTGTGATGGTAGCATTTGCATTTCATAACCAATTGCAATAAATTTAAATACAAAGTTTGGCAAATTAAGAATGTAGTTTTCTTCCCCAAACTTCATATACTGTACAAAATGGATCTGTTTCAAGTGATTTCCCTTCTGTGGGAATAACTGAACTTTTTTCTCTCTTCCCAAAGCAATTAAAAATGAGCACAATCCATCTTTTTGCAGCTCGAAGGAAAATATGTGTAATTTCTGCAGGATAGCAGTTTAATGTTGGTTTCTCATTAATTGGTATGTGCTAGCTGGGAAAGAACTTAAAATTTTGATGGTTCTTGTCTGTGTTTAATTTCGAACTTGGGCAAGGTGTTTATTTTTATTTTAAAACTTGATTTTTCCCTTTGATTTGTGTGGTTCTGCTCTTTTTTAATTCAGTCTGAAGCATTACTTTGACTTAGCTAACTTAATGCATCCAATACATAGCTGTCTATTATTCAAAGGTATCCTGGTTTTGAATAATTCTTTTCAACTAGGTGGTAGCTGCTGCTGATAGGCTACATTTATGGTGCAGTGATGACTGTAACTAATTAGACCAATTTTAGATTTTTAGTATTCCTACCTAGTTATAAAAATAAACAGTATCTAAGCTAAACATTTCACAAAGATGCAAATTTTTGTAATAGAAAAATAATATCATGGCAGAGGATGCACGTTTTTTCTTAATTTACGCATTACCATTTGAACCGAAAAGACCTGTACGATCTACAAAGCATGAATCAGGGAACACATGGAGTCTAAATCTTCGGCACTTTTTATTTTAATTGTGCATCCAACAATAATTGAGTAAAAGCTGTGAAAATACTAAGCATTTACCTTTCTAGATATGTGGTGCTCGATATTACTGTACCTGAACTTTTAGGTGGTGACAACAATGGTGCTTTTAAAAATATGACACACTGATGTGTATTTTTATGAGCTGCTTAGAGTTTGGGTAATTTAAACTGTAACCCTTATTAGCCACAACTTTGTACTGGACCTGTTGGATTTGATTGTTATTAAAGCGTGTGAGAAGGACCTGACCCTATCTCAGAATTTCCAATTTAACAACAGCATGTGAGCTTTCTTTATTCCAAAGTCTTCCAGACAATGGCTTAAGTGATCATTGTAAAACCAGTCGCAGTCATAGTAAAACATTGTAAAATTGCATGTGTCTAGAATGCAAGAAAGGCATGTAATTTATCATTCTTATCTTTGGGACCAAAGTATTTGAATTGAACTATTTACTTTACTAATTCATCAAGGTGAATGTTATGTAACTTTAGAATCCTCTGGAAACCAAATACAATATGTTTCGATCAAATTCTAAACAAGTAATCATACGTCAACTTGAAATTATTCAAAGTGCAGCAGAAAAGAGACTTTTGGACATAATATATATATATCTGTCTCAAACAAGTTTGTGCAATTGTTTGACAAGTAATATGTTACATGTGTATGCTTCATAACAGTCAGGAATTTTGTTCTTTAGAACTGCAGAGTAACATGGCTGCCATGTTCAAGTGTAATAGGTGCTACAGGGCCTGGGATTAAACACTGCCTTTGGGATTAACACAGTGGGAGGGTGGGGGAAAACTGCTCTTACCATTTTAGATTAGTTAGGGGATAAGCATTAGTGTTTTTAAATAGGTATTTCCAATATTTGATCCTCTCTGTTTTTGCAGGGGTTAAGAGGATGGATCAGGTGGTTGGGGGGGGGGGGAAGAAAGAGTCGATATTAACTATTTTAATAAATCTATGTAAAGTTATCTTTGGTATTTGTGGGAAAGAGGAGTATGTGCAGGATTTTAATTAGAAGATATTTTCTAAGTATGAAAACTTTCTGCCATGTGCTGCCAGCAGCTTTTCTCATTGCCAGTTTTGTAAGGAATTCTCCAATATAGATGGTAGGAGCTGTCAGGTACATAGTCCTTTAGGATGAAATTTGGAACCATTTGCATATTGTGAAGGTTCCAAACATCGAAGCATTGTTCGATATTAAAATGGAATTCGAGAAGTCAAGTGTTTTTCTGGACAACCATATCTGTGGTCATCAAATTAAAAATTATGTTTAGGTACTTTTATATTGTTTTTTAAAAAAGTCCTGCTGCAATGAAAACCGTAATTTGGAGATTCTGGTGTTTTTGACGTTCAGAACACGAATGAAGTGGGAGTGGTGTTTGTGATAGAAATGCATTAACATGTTTGGTGTGTCTGATGTAAAGTGGCATGAGCTGAATTTGTAGCAAGTGTTTACATAGAACATACAGTGCAGAAGGAGGCCATTCGGCCCATCGAGTCTGCACCGACCCACATTAATCCCTCACTTCCACCTTATCCCCCCAACCCAATAACCCCTCCCAACCCTTATGGACACTACGGGTAATTTAGCATGGCCAATCCACCTAACCTGCACGTCTTTGGACTGTGGGAGGAAACCGGAGCACCCGGAGGAACCCACGCGGACACGGGGAGAACGTGCAAACTCCGCACAGACAGTGACCCAGCGGGGAATCGAACCTGGGACCCTGGCGCTGTGAAGCCACAGTGCTAATCACTTGTGCTACCGTGCTGCCCATTTCTTTCTATTGTCTTTCTATTTCTTTTGAATTTCCTTTTGTTTCATTTATCTTGATTAGTACAGTGTTTCTATAACATTGTGATGATGAAAAGTGTTCTATTGTGCTTAAATATTAAATTGTGTCGAATCCTGTAGTATAACTTTAGCAAAGTATCTTGGTAGTGCTAGTATTTTGATGTAACCTGTAGAGTTTGGGATTCCCAGTGCTCGCCATTTTAATGATTGGAGGCACATGTGCTTCCCATGACTTGGTAAAATTAACATTTTACCCATGGATCCTTTAAAATGGTTTGTAAAAATTACTGACCTGTTGGCTAATTTCTATAGTTAGTGCTTTGTGAGATAGCATATGGCACATCTACGTGGCATTAATTTTAGTGCAGGGTCTGTTGTAATTACTAAAATGCTGATCCTTTTTGAAGCTTGCAATCTAGAATCTGGAGCTGAGCTGGTTTTATGTTGTCTGGGAATCCTGCGTTGTAAAACTTGGTTGAACTGATCTGTTTATTATCTCTTTAGATCATTGGCCAGTATGCCAGTGTATGTACATGGATATTGCTTTAGGTTTCTTTTTAGTTCCTTCATTGATGATGACTATAGAGCATGTTTTTGTGTAATTTGATTAAAAATTACTCCAAATTAAATGATTTTTCTCTTTTTAAAAATATATTTTTGTGAACTTTTAACGTTTTATATCATAGAAATTACAAAAGAAAACTGCATCAACACATGTATCAAAAATTACAAACAATAGCAGTAGCAGGAACCCCAATAACAGAAATGCAACCCAAACAATCTCTTTTCCCCCCCCTGCCCACATCCTCCACCTCTGCTGCCCCCCTCACTAACAGCTAACAATGACCAGATCTTCAAAGTGCAAGATAAATGACCGCCATCTACAATAGATCCCATCGATCAACTCCCTCACCGTGAACTTGACCTTCTTGAAGTACAAGAATTCCATCAAATATTCCCAGCCATGCTGCTGCACTGGGTGGCGTCGCCTGCCTCCAGCTCAGAAATACACATCACCAGGCCAACAGCGATGCGAATGTCAAAGCGTCCGCCCCTGCCCTCAAAACGTACTCTACTCCGGTTGGTCCTGCGCCCCAAATACGGCAACAAATGGATAGGGTTCTAAGTCAACATTCAGAATTGGCAATATGGTGCTGAAAAAGGGCCCCCAAAAACCCACCAGCTTGGGACAGGACCAGAATATGTGCGTATGGTGAGCATGCTTTCTTGAACACTGCGCACACTTGTCCTCGACTCCCTCAAAAAAACGACTCATCCTGGCCCTGGTGAGGTGCGCCCTAAATACCACCTTTAGCTGTATCAAGCTCAATCTCGCGCAGGATAACCCTCGCATTCACCCTACAGAGGGACACACTGCACACATCCTCCTCCCACCTGGCTGTCGCCTCATGCATTGAAACCTGCTCTTCCCCCATGATGCGGCACATACCCCAGACTTGCACTGCAGACTAGAGTATCCTTTTCAGCAAGTTAGGCGGCGGTGCCTTCAGGAAAGTCGGAAATGCCTGCCAAGCAAAGTCCCACAACTGGAAATATCTGATCATGTCCGGTTCCCCAAGCCCTGCTTTCTCCTTCAACTCCTCCCAGCTCGCAAACCGCCCTTCCAAAAACAGATCCCCCATCCTCTCCAGCCCCCAACCTTTCCAGACCACCCACCCCCCCCCATGGCTCAAACAAATGTTTCCTACAGATTGGCACCACCATCAGCTTATGGAGTTGCTGCCATATTTTTAACGTGGAGACTACCACCGGATTCACAGAATACTTCGCTGGAGAAAACAGCAAGGATATAGTCACTCGGGCCTCCAGGCCTGTCCCTTTATATGACCCCGACTCCATCTATACCTAACAAACTTCCTGGTCGCCAAACCATCCCAACACCTTCGCTGCATTGGCCACCCAATAATAATATACTAAATTTGGCAGACGCAACCCCCCAAATCTGTCTTTTCCCTCTGTAGGACTCCTCTACGAATCCGAAGATTTCTTCCTGCCCTTATGAAGCTTGTTATGAGCCGCTCCAACTCCTGAAAAAAAAACGACTTTGGCAAAAAACTGGGAAGCATTGAAATAAGAACAAAATTGTGGCAAAATAGATTGAACTTGGCCTGCCAGTGACAGTGGAAGGCTGTTCCACCTCTGCAAGTCTCCTCTCACTCTGCTCGCCAAGTTTGTAAAATTGAATTTGCGAAACCGCGTCCAGTTTCGGGCCACCTGAACCCCCAGATAATGAAAACTGGTCCCTGCCAGACGGAATGGCAACTCCCCAACCCAACACGCCCTCTGAGGGCCAACCACAAAATATTCACTTCTCCCAACATTCAGTTTATATCCTGAAAAGGAGCCGAACCTCTTCAATATCGCCAGTGCAAACAACAGAGGAGACATGGGACATCCCTGCCTCGTCCCTCTGCAGCCTGAACGACCCTAAATTCATGGTGTTCGTTCGAACACCAGCAGCCTGTGCTTCATATAACAGCCAAACTCACGATGCAAACCCAGGCCGAATCACAAAATTCTCCAGAACTGTGAACAAATAGCTCCATTTGACCCTATCGGATGCCTTTTCGGCATCTAGAAACACGATCATCTCCGGTTCTGGTCCCCCACCGCCTGTGTAAGAACTACATTAAGTAACCACCTCATGTTGGATGACAGCTTTCTGCTCTTTATAAACCCTGTCTGATCTTCCCTCATTACCTCCTAGGAGGCAGGGCTCCAGCCTCAATGCTAGGATTTTAGCCAAAGGTTTCTCCTCCACAATAAGCAGAGAAATTGGGTGGTACAACCCATACTCCGTGGGTTCTTGTCCTTCTTCAGAAGGAAGGAGATGGGCGCCTTTTCAACATTTCTGGGAGGGACCCCCACGCCAATGAGTCGTTAAACACCCCCAGCACCAATGGGGCCTGTTGGTCTGCGAACCTCTTGTAAAACTCTACCGGGAACCCATCAGGCCTTCATGCCTACCTTTTCCCCAGAGCCATATGGAGCTCCTCCAACGCCATCGGTGCCTTCAATGTCTCCTGCAACTCTTCCCCCACCTGAGGAAACTCCAAACCCTCCAACCACTCAACCATCCCCCTGCTCATCCTCTGGCAGTTCCGACCTGTAAAGCCCCTCAAGGTATGAACGAAACCTCATTAACTTTCTCTGGAGTAGAACTCTCCGGCTCCTGCACCTACACAATCTCTCTGGCAGCCTCTTGCCGCTTTAGCTAATGAGTAAAGAAGCAGCTAGTCTCCTCCCATACTCGTATACCATCCCTTTAAAGCGATGCAACTGTCGCAACATCCGGCCTGTGGACAATAGGCCAAGTTGCATTTCCAGCTTCCTGCACATCAAGAGCTCCGTGTTGGGTCACTCACATACTCCCTGATCACACCCAGAATTTCATTCACTACCTCTCGACGCTCCTGCCTGTTCTCTCTATCTATATATGACTTTTACGAGATGATCTCCCTTCTACTCACTGCCTTTAATGCCTCCCACATTGTAGACGGAGAGATCTATCCATTTTCATTCCGACCAACATAATTCTTTATGGCCCCTAAAATTATTGCACAGAACTCCAGACCCGATAAAAGCCGTGTCCAGCCTCCAACCTGTGCACTGTGCTTGGCCCTCCTTCAACTTTAAATCCGCCAAATGCGGCGCATGGGTTGGAAATGACCACTGCCGAGTACTCCGCAGTCCTTGCCCCGGTAATGAGTTCCTACCCGTAACAAAAAAATCGATACGTGAATACACCTTGTATATTGGCAAAAAAAATGAAAACTCTTACCCCCTTGATGCATAGAACGACACACATCCGCCCCTCCTATATCATCCATAAATTACGTTAACACCTTCACCTACCCCAAAGGGACCAGCGACCTGGGCCTGGAACAATCCAACTTTAGATCCAGAACATAATTGAAATACCCTCCCCCACCCAAACAAAATCAGCTGATGAATGGCAGCCAACAACCGCCTCATAAATTTAGCAGTGTTCCAATTCGGGGCGCAAATGTTCACCAACACTACAGCCCTTCCCTCCAGTGTACCAGTGACTATCACATACCGACCTCCCCCAGATGAGCCATCACCGCCCCTGCCTGAAAACTAACCCTCCTGCTAATCATAATCGGCCACCTCACACGCCCTGCTGTCAAACCCTGAGTGCCGAGAGCCTGGGTGAGTCAGGTTTTTCTACCTAATCTGGCCCTGCACTTGCAGGTGAGTCTCTTGTAGAAACATCACTTTGGCCCCCAACCCTTTTAAATGGGGAAAAAACCCTTGCCCCCCCCCCCCTCCAGGTGATCAACCGTTGGTGGTCTCTCATTATCCCCCCCCCCAGTCAGCCATTTGCACTACAGTGCAATATCCCTACCCACATCCCTGAGTCCCAGGCCAACTAATATGGCCACCAGCCCCACCCCCAGGGTGAGACAAATAAAAGTCATTGTTACTTCAACTCCCTCTCCCCTTCTCCCAGGCCCACACACTGCCTGGTGCCACATCCTCCCCCCCCATCACACAAACATACAGCTAGACCTATTGCACCCTCTCCACCTGACTCAACCGGCTGCTGCCTCTCTTTTTTCCCCCCCCATCCCCATTTGCTTTCCTACCCTTTCCCTATCGCTAGCAAAGTGGTCCCATCCAGGGTCCCCATACCATATATCCTCAAACAACAGCCAGTATATCCCTTCTGTCTCTCTCTCTTCCCCCCCCCCTCTCTCTCTCTAATATCCTTTTCACCCACTCCAAAGACCCCCTCCTTCCTTTTGATAATTGTGTAAACGGATTATCACTGCCCACAGTGACTCATTTGGTCTTGAATTTTGCCCGAGCGCCCAATGTGCCCTATCCAATTCCGGAATGGTGAGCATTTCATTCCCTCCAACCAGCTGAGAAAAGTTTCTGAGAAATACTGGGTCGGCTTCGGGCATTCCACTCCGTCTGGGAGTCCCACCAATCTGAGGTTTAACCGTCGTGACCTATTCTGAGGTCCTTCACTTTAGTCTCAGAACTTTATTGGTCCCTGCCATCATCAGCAACTCTGCCTCCACTGAGGCGAACCGATCCTCGTGCCTCGACAAGGCCTCCTCCACCCCCTTCAGCGGTTCACCTTGTGCCTTCACCACATTCAAAGTTCGCACCAACTCTTCACTGATCTGGCCCAAAGCCTCTTCAATTGTGGCTTTAAAGGATTCCTTCATTTCTTAGCACTGTCGCTCAAACTTCCTCTCTATTTGTTTGCCGCACCATTCAAGCTCTTGCGGCATTACCACGGCCAACGTGCCTAGTGAATTGGGTGCGGGTGCCTACTTCCCTGCTTCACCTTCCTTCGATGGGCTTCCCTCCCAAGCCGCCTTAATATTGGGCTTCTTTGTTGATGATTTTGACATCCCACCTTCTGGGAACAGTTAACCTACTCAACCCACTGGGCCTGGGCACGGGCACCAAACCGGCCCCCCCCCCCCAAAATAAAAGAAATGGGTAAAAGGGATCAAACACACAGACCTTGCTGGGAACCGCTTTTCGTGCATCTTGACATATGCATCACTGGAAGTCCGTTTTCTCTAATTAATGGGATTAGTTTTACAAATGGGTGTTTGGGGACGAGTCAATTCTAGTGCTATTCAATCCACTAGTTCACGAGGTGGAAAAAACATTGAATTTTGGTTTAGCATGTCTTGGTTTCATGGTTAAACTTTTGCAAATTTTTGTCCTGCAATTGTTTGCCCCTTGCATGCCTATGGGGTTCTTGTTCTGTAATTCAGTTATTTTGCAGTCCTGTCATACAAGCGCATATATGTTGTGCATGCTTGTGCACACCCATTCCAGATCCTCCCTCTTTGTTTGTTTGTTTTCATGATAGTGCCCTGCTCTGTCCCTATGTGCGTCTCCGCTTTAGCTTGCTCTCTTGTGTTTCCCTCCTTTTTGTGTCTGTCTGGGCTGCTCTCTGTCATGACTCATTCGCTCTTGTAAATATCCTAGCTATCTTATACACAGTCAGATTAGAGTATGTATGTGAACACAATTGGTGGCATTTTTATGGCCCATATCTTCTCCAAATACTAAGTTTACTTTTTCACCCCCACCCCCATCTCTCATGAAACTGGTCATTAATTTTATGTTGTGGTTCCACTGGTACCAGTTGTGTTTTGATACCTTGCCCAGATAGGTAACTTAACTTTTTATTTTAAAAAACTTTTAGAGTACCCAATTTTTTCCAATTGGGCAATTTAGCGTGGCCAATCCACCTATCGTGCACATCTTTGGGCTGTGGGGGTGAAATCCACGCAAACACAGAATGTGCAAATTCCAAACGGACAGTGACCCAGAACTGGGATCGTACCTGGGACCTCGGCCCGTGAGGCAGCAGTGCTAACCACTGCACCACCGTGCTGCCCAAAAGGTTACTTAAAAAATTAGAGTACCCAATTCATTTAGAGTACAGTGCTGTTGTGTGAATTTAAGCAGGGATCAGTGGATAGTAATCAGTCAGTCCCGAACCTATGAGATGATACTATTTGTTAACCTTCAGGCCAATTTAGCTATTACTGCTCATTGTTCCCAGACCTTTGACTGAAAGTGAACTCTGTGCTTAGTAAAGTCTCACCTGGAATTGTTCTTGGGAGTCAAGTTTCCCATTTACTTTTCCACCTGACACTGTTCTTCATTGCGCCTTGTCAGAACAGAGTTGGTAAACCTAACAGTTCTCAAAAGTGTAGGGCTCTTCTAGATCAAGGTGAACTGAATTGTTACGAACATACAAATACATTGTTCATGTTGTAAGTTCAGCTGATGACAGGACAATGAGTCAATGTCACATGCATTTTTAAATGCCAAAGTTTTTAAGTAAGCATCAATAAAGCACCATTTGTGACCATGGGTCGCCCAAAGCACTTTACAGTCAATGAGGTACTTCTTGAAATGTAGTCACTGCTGTCATGTAGGAAATACTGCAGCTGATTTACTACAGCAATCTCCCAAAATACCATGTGATAATGATCACAGACTCTGTTCTTTTGTACAGGTTTTCCATTCTTTTGAATAGAAATATTGGCCGGGTCACGGGGGAGAATTCTCTTGCTCTTCTTCAATATGGTGCCATGGGATTTTTTATACCTGCCTGCGAGAGCAGAGTGGGCCTTGATTTAACATCTCGCCCAAAAAACTGTACCTTCGGCACTGCACTGGAATGTCAGTTTTCATTTTTATGCTCCGGTCCTGGAGTAGCCCTTGAAACCACAACCGTATGACTCCCAAAATGAGAGTGGAATCAGCTGAGCCATGGTTGACACTTTCATAGTGCGAATTGCAGTTATCCCATGGTTGTTTAAAGAAGTATTCAACACCCTCCTTATTTAGACTAAGAATCTTAGTTTGACATCAGGATCTGAAATGCGGCAGCTAGATTGCATGTGGATATTGTGTAGTTTTGACAATTTAAAAGATGGTAGTGGAGATTGGGTGGTTGCCAAATGTGCTGTGGTATTCATAAAATTTGGATATGCATACAACATAAGTTTCTGAATGTTACAGTGCTGAGTTGTCTGATTGTTTGTTGTTATGGCAACCAGATATGGGCTGTGAGCTTGTGCCAAACTGTTAAAGCACACAGTGTACTTACTAATGGCTGGAAGGGAGAAAGAAAACAGCTATCATTGTAATTTTATATAACTTCACTATTTCTTTTGACAGTGATTTAACAACCTAGAAACGGAGTAGGCCACGCGTCTCCTCGAGCCTGTTCTGCTATTCAATTAGATCATGGCCCATCTGCACCCCAGCTCCATTAACCCACTTTGGTTCCATATCGCTTGATGCCCTTTCCTAACAAAAATCAATCTTGGTTGTGAAAATTTCAATTGACTCTGCATTCACAGAGTTTTGGGAGAAGGAATTGCAGATTTCTGCTCACTTTTGTGTGAAGAAATGCTTCCTAATTTCACTCCCATTTGGCCTAACTCTAATTTTAAGATTATGCCCTCTTATTCAGGAGAAGATAGTTTTTCTGTGTCTATCCTTTTGAATCTATCATAGTTTAAAACATTTATTTTTTAAAGAGTACCCAATTTTCTTCTTCCAATTAAGGGGCAATTTAGCGTGGACAATTCACCTACCCTGCACATCTTTTTTGGTTTGTGGGGTTGAGACCCATGCAGACACGGAGAATGTGTAAACTCCACACAGACAGTGATCCGGGGCCGGGATCGAACCCCAGTCCTCGGCGCTGTGAGGCAGCAGGGCTAACCACTGGGCCACAGTACGGCCCCTGATCTATCAATCATTTTAAATATTCAATTAGATCATCCCTCAATTGAAGGGCCGAATAGCCTCTTATTTTTCTATGCCTAAGGTAACAAAAGCAAAGTGTCTGTGATCTGTCCTTGCAGTTTAACCCTTTATGCCCTGGTAGAATCTATGCTGTTCTTTTCAAGATGAGAATACTTTTCCTGGGGTTCAATGCCAAAACGGGTCAGACGGGGTCTGATTTTCTATTGAAATGTTTGATCAGTTGTGCTATACTTCCAGTAGAGTTAACAGCTGACAGTTGTCTTTCAATGTACTATTTAGAATGATTATTAGTTTATGAGAGCAGATTGCAAAAGGCATGGCTGATTGTGCTCTGCAACTATCGCTAGTTGACTCTAGTCCAAGAATTATATTTGCATGGCACTGTGCTGAACCATTTTAAAAGGTTCGATCTAGAATGTATTTTATGGGTCACCAACCTTTCTAAGCGCAGGAGCTAAAAGAAAAGACTACAAATCAACGAAGGATCATTTGTTTAAGCTGTAACCAACATTGAATTCTTGGAGTTGGTGGGTGAGGGAGGCAGCTGCTTGGGTAGCACATAAACGCTTCTGAGGTAGTGCATGAAACTTGTTTGTTTAGAAACGAAAGCGGGGGCATGTTGCACAGTGGTTAGCACTGGGACTGCAGCGCTGAGGACTTGGGTTCGAATCCCCAGCCCTGGGTTATTGCCCATGTGGAGTTTGCACATTTTCCCCATGTCTGCATGTGTTTCACCCCCACAACCCAAAGCTGTGCAGGTCACGCTAAATTGCCCTTAATTGGAAAAAATATAATTGGGTACTCTAAATTTCTAAAAAAATAAATTGAAGCTGACCAGTTTTCACTATCTGGGGGTTCAGGTGACCCGGGATTGGTTGCGACACCGCAAACTGGATTTTACAAGCTTAGCGAGCCGCTTTGAGTGGACTTGCAGAGGTGGGACAGCCTTCCATATTTGCTGGCGGGCCAGGTTCAATCTATTAAGATGAATGTTTTGCGCAATTAGTTCTTATTTCAATGCCTCCCAGTTATTTTGCTAAAGTCGTTTTTCAGGAGATGGAGCGGCTCACAACGGTCTTTGTATGGGCGGAGAAAACACCTCGGATTCAGAGGGACCCTACAGGGGGAATGGCACGTGGGTGGGGGGGGGGGTGCATTGGCGCTGACAGGCTTGATGTATTATTACTGGATGCCCAATGCGGAGAAGGCATTGGGGTGGTTTGGGGATCAGGCAGTTAGTTGTGTACAAGTGGAGTCGCAGTCATGTTGAGGGACGGATCTGGAGGTCCTGGTGACTGCATTTTCACCAGTGAAATATTCTGTGAATCCGGTGGTAGTCTCCACACTAAAAATATGGCAGCAACTCCCAACAGCATTTTTAGCTGAGGGTAGTGTCAAGGTGGGCCCCAATCTGTAGGAACTTCTTGTTTGAGCCAGCGAAATTGGATGTTACATTCAGGGGATGGAAAGACAAGGGGCTGGAGAGGGTGAAGGATTGGTTTCTGGAGGGGTGGTTTGTGAGTTGGGAGGCGCTGAAGGAGAAAGCAGGGCTTAAGGAATCAGATAGGCTCCGATATTGTCAGGTGTGCGACTTTGTTTGGCGGGCATTCCTGACTTTCACTGAGGCACCGCCGTTTACCTTGCTGTAAATGGAGAGTATCCTTTCCTAGTGCTGGAGAGGATACTCTCATAGGCGGGGACAGAGGAGGGCAGCATGTCTTGGATATATGGGCACATCATGGAAGAAGAGCAGGTTTTGATAAATGAGGTGATAGCCGGGTGGGAGGAGGTAGATAGGACCCATTTTGGAGGAGGAGGTGTGGAGTGAGCCCCTGCGTGTAGAGTAAATGCTACGTTGTCCTGTGCGAGGTTGAGCTTGATCCAGCTCAAGGTGGTGTTCAGAGTGCACCTCACGAGGGCCAGGATGAGTCTCTTTTTGAGGGGGTAGTACATGTTCTGGTCCTGTCCCAAGCTGATGGTTTTTTGGGGGTCCTTTTTCTGCACCATATCGGTGATCCGAAATATTGAATTAAAGCCCTGTCTGTTAGTCACTGTATTTGGTGCATCGGACCAACTGGAGTTGAGGGCAAGGGCGGATGCTTTGGCATGCACATAGCTATTGGCCCGGCGACTGATTCTGCTGAGCTGCAGGCAGGCGACGCCACCCAGTGCAGGAGCATGGCTGGGTGATTTGATGGAATTCTTGTACCTCGAAGGTCAGGTTCACGGTGAGGGGGTCGATCGTTGGGCTCTATCGTAGGTGGCGGCGGTTTATTTTGCACTTTAAAGATCTGGTCGCTGTTAGTGCAGGAAAAGGGGGGGGAGGGGGAGTGAGGGAGGGGATTGTTTCGAGTTGCATCTGTTATTGGGGATCTTGTTACTGTTGCTTGTATTTTCTTATGTGCTGGTTCTGTTGTGTCTTGTAAACCTTTTGATATAAAATGTGAAAAGTTCAATAAAAATATTGTTTTAAAAAAGAAATTAAAGCTTTATTCTACAGAAATTTGCAATTCATATTGCAGTGCAGCTGAGAACATTGCTAGCCCTTATTGTAAACAGTTAACAATTTATAATCCATTTGAAACACATTTTGATCTAAAATAAAAACAAAATACTGAAGATACTAGCGAGCTGAAATAAAAACAAAGTATTGGAAAAACTCAGCGGGCCTGGCAACATCTGTGGCGAGAAACAGTTAACTTTTCAGGCCGATGAACTTTCTTCGGTAATCCTGTTTTACTATGGGTAGCCATGTCCTCCTCTGTACTCCTGGGATCAGAACAGTGTGTGTGTGAAAAGCAGATAAACAACATATTCAAAGAGCTGCAATTGCAACGACACGAGCGTATATAGCTCCTAATACAATTCTGTACACTGCACTGTCCTCCACTCATCAGTGCCAGCTTTGGCAGGCACTTGAGTAAAGAACCAGATTGGCAATTCAGTGCAGGGTTGAGGGAGAGCTGCACTGTCAGGATGAGATGTGAAATTGGGCCCCTGATTCCATGGCATTACAGTATTTGAAGGGCAGGAGAATTATCCTGGCCGACTAGTTCTCTTTCCACCAACATTACCGAACAATGTGATCAGAGAATCTGTCTTTTTGTTTTTGGGACCTTGGGCTGCAACGTTTTCCTACTTTACACCAGTGTACACTTCAAAAGTACTTAATTGAGAGTATGAAGTGTTTTGGGATATCCTAAGGTCATGTAAGGTTCCACATAAATATCCTTTCCTTTTCTTAGCAGACATGCAGTCCTCCTGTCGATGGCAATCTTTAGTGAAGGAATTTCTAGAGTCTCAACAACATTGTAGATTTTCATGGATCTTGCAAACTGTAGTCAGATTAGAACATCTACTGTAGCCAGCCAATAAACCCACAAATCTGTGCAGCTGTATGCTACTTTGTGTCATTACACAAAAACACAGAACCAGCTCTGCATCAATTCCTAGACCATGCTGTGAAATTGACACGTTCTTGCATACATTATCTGTAGCAGCACTACCAAGGAGATTTTGCTCCAGTGAAATTTCTTCTATTACCTCCAGAATTAAATTGGTGAGACTGTTTCAAGCGACCGATTATATTTCCGCCCCCACATACAGGCAGCTGTGAAAATTACCAGCTTGTAAGGCACAGGGTTCTATTTAAAATAAATTGACCCTTTAATAGTCTGTGATTAGGTGGCTCAGAACCAACTAAGTTGAATATTGGAGTCTCCCAGGACATCAACAGCAGTGTAAAAGTATCTTTAAAGAGCGTTATTGTGAAATTGAAGGCACTGGAGATCAGGGATGAACTCCATATGAATCAATCCTGTATCTCCATTGGCATTGCATAAGAAAAATCTATCTTGGGCAATGATGTTTGTTTTACAGACATCAAAATGGTGAAATTATTTCTAAAAATAAACTGTCTTGCATATTTGTTTATTTATCATTCTGCATTGTATTTTATAGAAATATATCAGGATTGCAGTCAGTTGATACCATCAGTAGCCTTGTGCAGTGCTGTGCTGCTTAAACACAAACTCTTTGCTGTGGAGTAATGGGATGTCAGTTTGATTTTCCTCCCTCTGTCCCAAAACTACTCAATTCACAATCATCACTGTAGGGAGGTTGGCACTGTTGCTTCACAGCGCAGGGTCCCAGGTTCGATTCCCGGCTTGGGTCACTGTCAGCATGTTCTCCCTGTGTCTGTGTGGGTTTCTTCTGGGTGCTCCAGTTTCCTCCCACCAGTCCTGAAAGACTTGCTGTTAGGTAATTTACACATTCTGACTTCTCCCTCCGTGTACCTGAACAGGCGCCGGAATGTGGCGACTAGGGGCTTTTCACAGTGACTTCATTGCAGTGCTAATGTGTTTTTTTAAAATAAATTTAGAGTACCCAATTCATTTTTTCCAATTAAGGGGCAATTTAGCATGGCCAATCCACCTAGCCTGCACATCTTTGGGTTGTGGGGGTGAAACCCACGCAAACACTGGGAGAATGTGCAAACTCCACACGGACAGTGACCCAGAGCCGGGATCGAACCTGGGACCTCGGCGCCGTGAGGCAGCGGAGCTAACCCACTGTGCCACCGTGCTGCCCTTTGCAGTGCTAATGTAAGCCTACTTGTGACAAATATTATTATTAGAACATAGAACATTACAGCGCAGTACAGGCCCTTCGGCCCTCGATGTTGCGCCAACCTGTGAAACAACTCTAAAGCCCATCTACACTACTCCCTTATCATCCATATGTTTATCCAATGACCATTTAAATGCCCTTAATATTGGCGAGTCTACTACTGTTGCAGGCAGGGCATTCCACGCCCTTACTACTCTCTGAGTAAAGAACCTACCTCTGACATCTGTCCTATATCTATCTCCCCTCAATTTAAAGCTATGTCCCCTCATGCTAGACATCACCATCTGAGGAAAAAGGCTCTCAATATCCACCCTATCCAATCCTCTGATCATCTTGTATGCCTCAATTAAGTCACCTCTTAACCTTCTTCTCTCTAATGAAAACAGCCTTAAGTCCCTCAGCCTTTCCTGATGAGATCTTCCCTCCATACCAGGCAACATCCTGGTAAATCTCCTCTCCTTTCCAATGCTTCCACATCCTTCCTATAATGCGGCGACCAGAATTGCACGCAATACTCCAAATGCGGCCGCACCAGAGTTTTGTACAGCTGCAACATGACCTCATGGCTCCGAAACTCAATCCCTCTACCAATAAAAGCTAACACACCGTACGCTTTCTTAACAACCCTATCAACCTGGGTGGCAACTTTCAGGGATCTATGTACATGGACACCGAGATCTCTCTGCTCATCCACACTGCCAAGAATCTTACCATTAGCCCAGTACTCTGTCTTCCTGTTATTCCTTCCAAAATGAATCGCCTCTCACTTTTCTGCATTAAACTCCATTTGCCACCTCTCAGCCCAACTCTGCAGCTTATTTATGTCCCACTGTAACCTTCAACATCCTTCCGCACTGTCCAGAACTCCACCGACTTTAGTGTCATCTGCAAATTTACTCACGCATCCTTCTACGCCCTCCTCCAGGTCATTTATAAAAATGACAAACAGCAGTGGCCCCAAAACAGATCCTTGTGGTACACCACTAGTAACTGAACTCCAGGCTGAACATTTCCCATCAACCACCACCCTCTGTCTTCTTACAGCTAGCCAATTTCTGATCCAAACTGCTAAATCACCCTGAATCCCATGCCTCTGTATTTTCTGCATAGCCTACCATGGGGAACCTTATCAAACGCTTTACTAGAATCCATATACACCACATCAACTGCTTTACCCTCGTCCACCTGTTTGGTCACCTTCTCAAAGAACTCAATAAAGTTTGTGAGGCACAACCTACCCTTCACAAAACTGTGTTGACTATCCCTAATCAAATTATTCCTTTCTAGATGATTATAAATCCTATCTCTTATAAACCTTTCCAAGACTTTGCCCACAGCAGAAGTAAGGCTCACTGGTCTATAGTTACCGGGGTTGTCTCTACTCCCATTCTTGAACAAGGGGACAACATTTGCTATCCTCCAGTCTTCTGGCACTATTCCTGTAGACAATGATGACATAATGATCAAAGCCAAAGGCTCAGCAATCTCCTCCCTAGCTTCCCAGAGAATCCTAGGATAAATCCCATCTGGCCCAGGGGACTTATCTATTTTCACACTTTCCAGAATTGCTAACACCTCCTCCTTATGAATCTCAAGCCCTTCTAGTCTAGTAGCCTATATCTCAGTATTCTCCTCGACAACATTGTCTTTTTCCTGTGTGAATACTGATGAAAAATATTCATTTAGCACCTCTCCTATCTCCTCGGACTCCACGCACAACTTCCCACTACTGTCCTTGACTGGCCCTACTCTTACCCTAGACATTCGTTTATTCCTGACATACCTATAGAAAGCTTTAGGGTTATTCATGGTCCTACCTGCCAAAGACTTCTCATGTCCCCTTCTGGCTCTTCTTAGCTCTCTCTTTAGGTCCTTCCTAGCTAACCTGTAACTCTCGAGCGCCCTAACTGAACCTTCACATCTCATCTTTACATAAGCCTCCTTCTTGACAAGTGATTCAACTACTTTAGTAAACTACGGTTACCTCGCTCAACCACTTCCTCCCTGCCTGACAGGTACATACCTATCGAGGACACGCAGTAGCTGTTCCTTGAACAAGCTCCACATTTCAATTGTGCCCATACCCTGCAGTTTCCTTCCCCATCCTATGCATCCTAAGTCTTGCCTCATTGCATCATAATTGCCTTTTCCCCAGCTATGACTCTTGCCCTGCGCTATATACCTATCCCTTTCTATCGCTAAAGTAAACGTAACTGAATTGTGGTCACTATCACCAAAATGCTCACCTACCTCCAAATCTAACACCTGTCCTGGTTCATTACCCAGTACCAAATCCAATGTGGCCTCGTCTCTTGTTGGCCTACCTACATACTGTGTCAGGAAACCCTCCTGCACACATTGGACAAAAACGAACCCATCTAAAGTGCTCGAACTATAGCGTTTCCAGTCAATATTTGGAAAGTTAAAGTCCCCCATCACAACTATCCTGTTACTTTTGCTCCTTTCCAGAATCATCTTTGTAATCCTAATTTGCAATTCTATATCTTGTTGCAAGTATCTAGTTCGTAATTCATGTTTTAGAATATAACTTTCAGTTTTGGGAATTAAAGCGTTGTGAAAGATGAATGGACGCATCTGGTTATGAAATGACTATACGTCTCGAGTGAATGCAATTTTAAAATGGTTGGAGTTAATTACAGGTGAAGACAAACCTATGCTTATCTCACAACGTCAGAGGTAGAGGTGTTCAGGCAATAAACAAATAGGTGGACTTATATCTTGGCTAAATGGAGCTATTTACTTCAAAAGATTTAAATTGTGTGCAGTTCCTAGATGAAGAAGTTGGCGTGTTGGCCAACAAGGGAATTCCTTGATGAAGTCAGAAGTTCTGGGGAAAGGGTTGTGCAACTGTGTATCAGGGATACATATATTCTTCATATGGGTTATTTAATCAAAGAGTTGTGTTGAAGGTAAAACAATTATTTTACATTTCTGTTTGAGATCATCTCAAAGCATTCCATGTAGTCATAGAAATGAGCTGTGTGGTGTTTGAATGTTCCTTTGTTTAATTTAGCTGGGTGCTTCACACAGAAGGCAGGTGCAGTTTTGGTATAAACTGCAACTGACTGAGTTTGGTTAAGCAAGAGAGATGTCAGGCCTGTACTTAAGCAGAGAAAATACTATACTGTTTAATGTATAGAATGCGGATGTGCGGGGGGGGGGGGGGGGGGAGAGAGGAGGAGTTTGAGTTCAGTTTGGAAGATTTAAAACAAAACAATTACAATACAATGGTTCTCTCAGAGCTTTGACAGAAAGCAATCAGCCGAGAAGCTGTGAAAAGGCAGTTGGGTATCCAGCATCCAGAACAAGGAGCTGAGGCATCCAAAATCAATGATGCCTGAAAGAAAGTTTGGAGGATTGCTTAGCCCAAAAGCTAACTGAAGGATCTCCATGAAATCTTGCCTCAGCGACATGGTGGCACAGTGGTTAGCACTGCTGCCTCACAGTGCCAGGGACCCAGGTTTGATTCTGACCGTGGTTGACTGTGTGGAATTTGCACGTTCTCCCTGTGTCTGCGTGGGTTTCTTCCGGGTGCTCTGGTGTTCTCCCACAGTCTAAAGATGTGCAAGTTAGGTGGATTGGCCGTGATAAATTGCCCCTTAGTGTCCAAAGATTAGGTGGGGATTTGGGTTTCTGGGGAATGGTTCATTCTTCAGGGCTGTGGCATACCTTTGGCTTGGTCAAAGGAAAAGGAATGTCAAGATTCTTGAAATGAATTGGGGAATTTTTGGAGGGCAAGTAACAGGTAAAACTGAGATCATAGCAACAGGAGGATGATAAGGAACCTTGCTGATTTGTTTTCTCTCTTGCCTGGCCCTTCCAGAGCTAACATCCTAGTTGTTCCTGCCTGTTCCAGTACCAATGTACAGTTAAGAGTCGAATAAGCCTCAATTGGCATTTGTGTTGGAAAAAAAATAAAATCACTCGCATTGAAAATTCAGTCTTAGTCAAGTTGCTTGTGACCTGTTGTGAAGCAGTCGATTAGAGGAGGCTGCCTGTTTTTCATCTCGCTGGGAATCGTGCATTGTAATTGGAGCAGGCAAGCAAAACAAGACTCTTAAAACATTAAAATTGATATTCTCTGAGAAATAAAATCATAGCTTTAGTCAGAATGGAGTGGGGAACTTGGCCTTTCATCCAGGCTGAAAAAGAATCCACCTAAATGCTGGTTCAGCTTATGAGCCTGTACAGTATTTGCTGAGCATGATCATTCTCCTCTTTATTATCACAAATTATTGGTCTCAAACAAACAAGAAATTTACTGTTCATGAAACCAACCTTAAATGTTTTGTTGCATTGATGAACATCAGGGCCCAGATAAGATGTATCCCATCAGAAGACGGGAGCTGTGGATTTCCCACAGCATTATTTTCAAATGTAAGAGTGATTTTAAAAAGTGTCTTTTCAGATCTTTCTCTAACTAAAGCAGATGGAGTACTATGAAGTGTTTTATTTTGTTGTCACATGCTACAGTTGACTATAATTGGGTTTGTCACAACATGTTCTCCTTTTTCTGCGTTCATTGTTCTGATAACCTCAGCTTTGTTGAAGGTAGTGAGTGATGCTGGCATTTTGCTCATAGACTCCTGGCCCAGAAGTGCCCATTCCAATTGCATGAACATAGACAGGAATTCATGTTTTTTCTAATTAGGGATGGCAATAAAGAGGCCTGATCCTGCACCCTCTTGCCCTCTTATCAAGGCATGCAACCTGGCTGATAATTTCTCAATTCAAATCCCCAACCACTACCCTGGCTGAGAACTAACTCTACACATATCAGGAAATGAACTGGAGCTGTTCCCGTCTATCTAGCTCAGTGACGTTCTCACATCTTGCCTCCAAACCACATGTTGTAGTATTGAGGCATGCAGGCTCAGCAAGTTAAATGATCAACTTGGACAGAAGTTCAGAGATGAAAAGGGTGGATTTACAGTTCTTATTGGTCCAGACAGTTGAAGGAAAAAAAATCAGCCAACCCTCCAAAAATTTCTATTGACTCCAGAAGCTGAGTTTGTCTGGATATTGAATGAGGTTGGACGAGGGCTTGGATTTGATGGCACTACGTTCACCTATTAGTTTTCCAATCAGGATGACAATACTCCCGATAAAACTGTGATGTCTGAGAGTTATTGTCACCCAGAACAAAGTATTGTATTCAGGAGAAAAGTGGTAGTGGTGAAAGAAAATTAAGAGTTTAACTAATCTTTTGTTGAATTTGTTTACCTTATATCCCAGCACTCTGGCAAAATGTTGCTCTGCTAGATCAATTTTGTTCCTTTAGATGTATGTAAAATCTCAATCCTGTGGCTCTGAAACTGAGAAATTATTTGAATTTCTGGCACCATTTCAAAAAAATTATGGTACATATCCTTTTTAGTTAATTCTCACTGAATATAAAAGATCCCATTGCTCTATTCCAAAGAGGAACAGGGGAATTATCCCTCATGTCCGACCCAATATTTATCCCTCAATCAACATCAGAAAAACACATTATTTGGTCATTATCGCTACTGTTTACGTGAACTTGCTGTACATAAACTGGCATTTCCTACATTACTGCAGAGATTAATGTTACAAATATGAAGGTTATATGATTATGTTTTGTCTCTGTCTCTTTCATTTGAAATAAAATGGAGGATGTCATGAGTCCTCTGAATCTTTCCTGAAAATAAGCTTGGGTTCCCTGGTTATTAAAGGGGGGGCTCAGATTATTTTGCTGGGAAGAAGGTGCAAGGTGTTCACCCTGTAGACAATGGCAGAAGCATCTGTGATGACTATAGATAGACTGTTAGTCTCCCAATCTCATAGGGAGGTGTCAGGACTGCCAGGTTTTATAAATGGCTCTACTTTGAACAGTCCATTTAATTTCAAGATAGAGTGGAGTTGGGATTCTAAAGGATATTTTATTAGCATTTCTACCTGTCCCAGGAAGCCCCTGTCTGCGACCCAAACCCGGATTAAAGACCCCCGAAATGGCAGGGACCCCACGAGGACCCGAACGTGCCGCATGGTACACCCGTCCTCGCAGAATGCTGGGGCCTGACTGGATCACAAACATGCACTCCCCGGCAACCTCAAAATCGCAACCAGTGCCCGGAACTCTGCCAGACACGATCCCGAAAACAAAACCAGCGCCCTGGTCCCCGCCAGACGCAACCACCTACCTTCCACAAGGTCAGACCTCTTTCATCAGATCCTGGGACCATCCAGACGCAGCCGCTGACCGAGGAAGCAAGGAAAATGCGGCGGTCTGCAGGTGAGACTAAAGCAACATGGTTTCAAGACTCCTCTCCCCAGCATACTCCTGGCAAACATCCAAATGATCCAAAACAAGTTGAGGGCAGCACGGTGGCGCAGTGGGTTAGGCTCTGGGTCACTGTCCATGTGTAGTTTGTGCATTCTCCCTGTGATTGCATGGGCTTCGCCCTCTCAACCCAAAAGATGTGTAGGCTAGGTGGATTGGCCACGCTAAATTGGCCCTTAATTGGAAAAAATGAATTGGATATTCTAAAGCTTTAAAAAAAAACCAAGCTGGACGAACTTAATGCTAGACTTGCCTCAAGAGCGAAGTAAGGGACTGCTATGTGCACTGTTTCACAGAGGCATGGCTCACTCCTGCCTCACCTGACTGTGCCAAACAACCTCACGGCTTCTCAATTCACCGGACGGACCGCATGGCGTCAACAGACAAAGCAAAGGGTGGAGGGGTTTATTTCCTCATCAACTCCTCCTGGTGCTCGGATGTGGCAACCCTGGCGGCCTACTGCTTCCCCGGACCTGGGATACATCACAGTGAAGTGACACCTGTACTACCTTCCATGTGTTCATTCAAGCCATTATCACAGCGGTCTACATCCCACCACAGGCAAAAGTGAATCAGGCGCTGGACGAATTGTGCACAGTTATAAATAACAATGAAACAACTCCCGGAGGTCTTGTTCATCGTGGCCGGGGTCTTCAACAAATTCAACCTTCAGAGTGTACTGCCAAAATTCGACCAACACATCTCCTGTCCCACCAGGGATAACAACACTCTAGACCACTGCTACAAAAAATTCAAGGGTGCCTACTGATCCATCCCTCGACCGCACTTCGGAAAATCAGACCATAAGATGGTGTTCCTCCTCCCGGCAGACAAGCAGAATCTTAAGCGGGAGAATCCGGTTAAGAAGGCCGTGCAGGGCAGCACGGTGGCCTAGTGGTTAGCACAGCTGCCTCACGGCGCTGAGGTCCCAGGTTCGATCCCGGCTCTGGGTCACTGTCCGTGTGGAGTTTGCACATTCTCCCCGTGTCGCCCCCACAACCCAAAAATGTGCAGAGTGGGTGGATTGGCCACGCTAAATTGCCCCTTAATTGGAAAAAATAATTGGGTAATCTAAATTTATTTTTTAAAAAAAAGAAGGTCGTGCTGGTCTGAGGCAACAGAAGAGCTCACATGTAACTGCTTGGAGTCAGTGGACTGGTCCATATTTAAGAACTCAGTGACCAACGTAAACGATTATGCCACCACCGTCACAGATTTTATCATCAAATGTGTGGATGGCTGCGTTCCCCAACCAGAAACCATGGCTTAATTGGGAGATTAGAACATAGAACAATACAGGCCCTTCGGCCCACGATGTTGCACCGAAACAAAAGCCATCTAACCTACACTATGCCATTATCATCCATATGTTTATCCAATAAACTTTTAAATGCCCTCAATGTTGGCGAGTTCACTACTGTAGCAGGTAGGGCATTCCACGGCCTCACTACTCTTTGCGTAAAGAACCTACCTCTGACCTCTGTTCTATATCTATTACCCCTCAGTTTAAAGTTATGTCCCCTCGTGCCAGCCATATCCATCCGCGGGAGAAGGCTCTCACTGTCCACCCTATCCAACCCCCTGATCATTTTGTATGCCTCTATTAAGTCTCCCCTTAACCTTCTTCTCTCCAACGAAAACAACCTCAAGTCCATCAGCCTTTCCTCATAAGATTTTCCCTCCATACCAGGCAACATCCTGGTAAATCTCCTCTGCACCCGCTCCAAAGCCTCCACGTCCTTCCTATAATGCGGTGACCAGAACTGTACGCAATACTCCAAATGCGGCCGTACCAGAGTTCTGTACAGCTGCAACATGACCTCCCGACTCCGGAACTCAATCCCTCTACCAATAAAGGCCAACACTCCATAGGCCTTCTTCACAACCCTATCAACCTGGGTGGCAACTTTCAGGGATCTATGTACATGGACACCTAAATCCCTCTGCTCATCCACACTTTCAAGAACTTTACCATTAGCCAAATATTCCGCATTCCTGTTATTCCTTCCAAAGTGAATCACCTCACACTTCTCTACATTAAACTCCATTTGCCACCTCTCAGCCCAGCTCTGCAGCTTATCTATATCCCTCTGTAACCTGCTACATCCTTCCATACCACCGACTT
Source organism: Scyliorhinus torazame (assembly GCF_047496885.1). Taxonomy (NCBI): domain Eukaryota; kingdom Metazoa; phylum Chordata; class Chondrichthyes; order Carcharhiniformes; family Scyliorhinidae; genus Scyliorhinus; species Scyliorhinus torazame. The sequence goes on from NC_092707.1 coordinate 14,085,844, forward strand.
TAGTATCGTCTGCAAATTTACTCACCCACCCTTCTGCGCATTCCTCTAGGTCATTGATAAAAATGACAAACAGCAACGGCCCCAGAACAGATCCTTGTGGTACTCCACTTGTGACTGTACTCCATTCTGAACATTTCCCATCAACCACCACCCTCTGTCTTCTTTCAGCTAGCCAATTTCTGATCCACATCTCTAAATCACCCTCAATCCCCAGCCTCCATATTTTTTGCAATAGCCTACCGTGGGGAACCTTATCAAACGCTTTGCTGAAATCCATATACACCACATCAACTGCTCTACCCTCGTCTACCTGTTCAGTCACCCTCTCAAAGAACTCAATAAGGTTTGTGAGGCATGACCTACCCTTCACAAAGCCATGCTGACTATCCCTGATCATATTATTCCTATCTAGATGATTATAAATCTTGTCTCTTATAATCCCCTCCAAGACTTTACCCACTACAGACGTGAGGCTCACCGGTCTATAGTTGCCGGGGTTGTCTCTGCTCCCCTTTTTGAACAAAGGGACCACATTTGCTGTCCTCCAGTCCTCTGGCACTATTCCTGTAGCCAATGATGACATAAAAATCAAAGCCAAAGGTCCAGCAATCTCTTCCCTGGCCTCTCAGAGAATCCTAGGATAAATCCCATCAGGTCCCGGGGACTTATCTATTTTCAGTCTGTCCAGAATTGCCAACACCTCTTCCCTACGTACCTCAATGCCATCTATTCTATTAGCCTGGGGCTCAGCATTCTCCTCCACACATTCTCTTTTTCCTGAGTGAATACTGACGAAAAATATTCATTTAGTATCTCGCCTATCTCTTCAGACTCCACACACAATTTCCCATCCCTGTCCTTGACTGGTCCTACTCTTTCCCTAGTCATTCGCTTATTCCTGACATACCTATAGAAAGCTTTTGGGTTTTCCTTGATCCTTCCTGCCAAATACTTCTCATGTCCCCTCCTTGCTCGTCTTAGCTCTCTCTTTAGATCCTTCCTCGCTACCTTGTAACTATCCATCGCCCCAACCGAAACTTCACACTTCATCTTCACATAGGCCTCCTTCTTCCTCTTAACAAGAGATTCCACTTCCTTGGTAAACCACAGTTCCCTCGCTCGACGCCTTCCTCCCTGTCTGACCGGTACATACTTATCAAGAACACGCAGTAGCTGATCCTTGAACAAGCCCCACTTATCCAGTGTGCCCAACACTTGCAGCCTACTTCTCCACCTTATCCCCCCCAAGTCACGTCTAATGGCATCATAATTGCCCTTCCCCCAGCTATAACTCTTGCCCTGCGGTGTATACTTATCCCTTTCCATCATTAACGTAAACGTCACCGAATTGTGGTCACTGTCCCCAAAGTGCTCTCCTACCTCCAAATCCAACAACTGGCCTGGTTCATTACCCAAAACCAAATCCAACGTGGCCTCGCCTCTTGTTGGCCTGTCAACATATTGTTTCAGGAAACCCTCCTGCACACACTGTACAAAAAACGACCCATCTATTGTACTCAAACTATATCTTTTCCAGTCAATATTTGGAAAGTTAAAGTCTCCCATAATAACTACCCTGTTACTTTCGCTCATATCCAGAATCATCTTCGCCATCCTTTCCTCTACATCCCTAGAACTATTAGGAGGCCTATAAAAAAACTCCCAACAGGGTGACCTCTCCTTTCCTGTTTCTAACTTCAGCCCATACTACCTCGGAAGAAGAGTCCCCATCTAGCATCCTCTCCGCCACCGTAATACTGCTCCTGACTAGCAGCGCCACACCTCCCCCTCTTTTGCCTCCTCCTCTGTGCTTACTAAAACACCTAAACCCCGGAACCTGCAACATCCATTCCTGTCCCTGCTCTATCCATGTCTCCGAAATGGCCACAACATTGAAGTCCCAGGTACCAACCCATGCTGCCAGTTCCCCTACCTTGTTTCGTATACTCCTGGCATTGAAGTAGACACACTTCAAACCACCTACCTGAACACTGGCCCCCTCCTGCGACGTCAAATCTGTGCTCCTGACCTCTATACTCTCATTCTCCCTTACCCTAAAACTACAATCCAGGTTCCCATGCCCCTGCTGCATTAGTTTAAACCCCCCCCCCCCCAAAGAGCACTAACAATTCTCCCCCCCCAGGATATTTGTGCCCCTCAGGTTCAGATGTAGACCATCCTGTCTGTAGAGGTCCCACCTTCCCCAGAAAGAGCCCCAGTTATCCAAAAATCTGAATCCCTCCCGCCTGCACCATCCCTGTAGCCACGTGTTTAAATGCTCTCTCTCCCTATTCCTCATCTCACTATCACGTGGCACGGGCAACAACCCAAAGATAACAACTCTGTTTGTTCTAATTCTGAGCTTCCATCCTAGCTCCCTGAAAGCCTGCCTGGCATCCTTGTCCCCTTTCCTACCTATGTCGTTAGTGCCAATGTGGACCACGACTTGGGGCTGCTCCCCCTCCCCCCTAAGGACCCGGAAAACACGATCCGAGACATCACGTACCCTTGCACCTGGGAGGCAACATACCAAACGCGAGTCTCTCACGCTCCCACAAAATCTCCTATCTGTGCCCCTGACTATAGAGTCCCCAATTACTAATGCTCTGCTCCTCTCCCCCCTTCCCTTCTGAGCAACAGGGACAGACTCCGTGCCAGAGGCCCGTACCCCATGGCTTACCCCTGGTAAGTCGTCCCCCCCACAAGTATCCAAAGCGGTATACTTGTTTCTCAGGGGAACGACCGCAGGGGATCCCTGCACTGACTGTTTTTTCCCAGTCCCTCTTACAGTTACCCACCTATCTCCAATCTTTGGTGTAACTAATTCCCTGAAGCTGCTATCTATGACCCCTTCTGCCTCCCGAATGATCCGAAGTTCTTCCAACTCCAGCTCCAGCTCCCTAACTCGGTCTTGGAGGAGCTGGAGATGGCAGCACTTCCTGCAGGTAAAATCAGCAGGGACATTAACTGCATCCCTCACCTCAAACATCCTGTAGGAGGAACATTGCACTCCCTTCCCTGCCATTCCTCTAACTTTCTACCAAACTTGACTCCCTACTGAAGGCTAGGTCTGAGGCATTCAAGTCAGGCGCCCCTGGCCCATACAAGAAATCCAGGTACGACTACACTCCAAGTCATCAGGGATGCCAAGAGACAATATCAGACCAAGCTAGAGTCACAGACTAGCGTTACAGACTCTCGTCAGTTGTGGCAAGGCTTAAAAAGCGAATCCGAGCAGAATCTCCAGCAGCAATGCACTTTTCCCCGATGAACTCAATTCATTCTCTGCTTATGGGAGGGGTGGACCCTTGGACGTTCCTGCACCCAAGGGAACGGGAGTACTCATATTTCTCAGCGGTCCATAAGGTATACTCGCGGATCGACTTTTTTGTGGTGGGAAAGGCTTTGCTGGCTGGAGTCAAGGGATCGGAATACTCTGCAATTGCAGTGTCCGATCACGCTCCACATTGGGTGGATATGGTGCTGGAGAAGGGGGTAGCGCAGAGACTGGGGTGGAAACTGGATGTGGGACTTTTGGGGAGCCAAGTGTTCTGTGAGAAAATTGAAAAGGTAATTAAGGGATATGTAGGTTTCAATTGTACGGATGAGGTGTCGAAGGCAGTCGCCTGGGAGGCTCTAAAGGTGGTGGAGAGGGGTGAGGTGATCTTGTTTAAGGCCAGGGTGGACAAAGGAGGAGAGGTTGGAGCGGCAGAGTGTAATAGATGAGATGTTGGAGGTAGATAGGAGGTATGCAGAAGATGGGGACCGAGCGAAGCTGGAAAAGAGGAAGGAACTACAGGTGAGCTTCGACCGACTGTCCACCAGGTAGGGAGTGCGCCAACTGAGACGAGCAAGGGGTGCAGTTTATGAACATGGAGGTCAGCTCCGGAGGGAGGCAGCGGCAAGGGAAATTCTTCAGATGAGGGATAGGGAAGTTGGTGGTGGCTCCAGTGCTGATTAACAAGGTTTTTGAGGAGTTTTATGAGAGGTTGTACGTCAGAGCCACCCGGGGGAGACTGTGAGATGCAGGAATTTCTAGATGGGTTGGAGTACCCGAGGCTAGGGGAGGGGGACACGGCTACATTAGAAGGAGCAATAGTGGAGCAGGAGATAAAAGGATGCGATTGGGAGGATGCAGTCGGGGAAGGTGGCAGGGCCGGATGGGTTTCCGGTGGAATATAATAAAAAATTCAAGGATAGTTTGGCACCCCTGATGGTGGGGATGTTTGAAGAGGTGATGGGGAAGGGGGTGTTGCCGCAAACCTTGGGGCAGGCATCGATTTCACTGTTGCTAAAAAAAGATAAGGATCTGACGGAGTGTGGGTCGTATCGGCCCATATCACTTCTGAATGTGGACGCAAAAGTGTTGGCGAAGGTACTGGCGGGTAGGCTGGAGGAGTGCCTCCCGAAGGTGATCGGAGAGGGTCAGATGGGGTTCGTGAAAGGGAGGCAGCTGTTTTCGAACATTAGTATGGTTTTGAACATCGTTATGGCACCGGTGGAAGGGAAGGAAACAGAGGTGGTTGTGGCATTGGACACTGAGAAGGCGTTTGATTGGGTAGAATGGGGGTACATGATGGCAGTGCTGGAGCGGTTTGGGATTGCACCAAGATTTGTGAACTGGATATAAGGAGCCGAAGGCGAGTGTCCTCACAAACAATATCAGTTCGAGATACTTTTCTCTCCACCGTGGGACGAGACAGGGATGCCCTATGTCCCCCCCCCCCCCCCCTGCTGTTTTCTCTCCACCGTGGGACGAGACAGGGATGCCCTATGTCCCCCCCCCTGCTGTTTGCACTTGCGATTGAGCCGTTGGCCATCTCATTGAGAAGTCCGGGAGCATGGAAAGGAATAATGCGGGGGGGGGGGGCGATAGAACATAGGGTGTCCTTATATGCCGACGACTTGCTGCTGTATGTGTCGGAACTGAGTGTGTCGATCGGAGGAATATTGGAGCTACTGCGGGTATTTGGGTCTTTCTCTGGGTACAAGCTGAACCTGGGCAAGAATGAGTATTTTGTAGTGTCTCGGCCGGGGGCGGGGGTGGGGGAGCTGCCATTCCGTAGGTCAGGGACTCACTTTAGGTATCTGGGGGTGCAGGTTGCCCGGGAGTGGAGGAGGCTTCGCAGGTACAACATCACTAGTTTGGTGGGGAGAGTGAAAGCCGATCTGGCAAAGTGGGATGGGTCGGGTACAGGCGGTTAAAATGAATGTGTTGCCGCGATTTCTGTTTATTTTTCAATGCCTACCGATTTTCCTGCCAAAGTCTTTTTTTTCAGGGAGATTGAGGGAAGGATTACCTCGTTCATATGGGGAGGAAGTTGGCCAGAGTGAGAGAGTGCTGCTACAGAGGGGAAGGCAGGCAGGGGGTTTGGGTCTCCCGAACCTGTTGTGCTACTACTGGGCGGCGAATGTGGAGAAGGTGCGGAGATGGGTCAGAGGGGTTGATTCCCAGTGCGTCAGAATGGAGGAGAGTTTGGGCAGGGGGTCGGGGCTGAAAGCACTAGCAACAGTGCCGCTCCTGATAGCTCTGGGGAAATACTCAAGGAGTCCGGTAATAATAGCTTGATTGAAAATCTGGAGTCCGTTTCGCCAACACTTCGGGTTGGGGGCAGGGTCAAGGGAAATGCCGATTCGGGGGAACCACAGATTTGAGCCAGGGAGGTGGGATGGAAGTTTTCGGAAATGGGAAGAGAGGGGGATTAAGACGCTAAAAGATTTGTTTCTTCGGGGTCGGTTTGGAGGATTGAGGGAGCTGGAAGCGAAGTATGGGCTGGAGCAGGGAGAAGTGTTTAGGTACATGCAAGTTCGGGATTTTGCCAGGAAGGAGATACAGAGCGTCCCAGAGGAACCGGCCTCCACATTGCTGGAGGAGGTGTTGACGACAAGGGGACTGGAAAGGGGGCAGTGTCAGCGGTGTACGGAGCTATTTTGGAAGAGGATAAGGCACCACTGGAAGGGATCAAAGCAAAGTGGGAGGAAGAGCTGGGAGAGGTTATAGAGGAGGGGGTCTGGTGTGAGGTGCTCCGGAGAGTGAATGCCTCCACCTCGTGCGAGGTTGGGGCTGATACAGCTGAAGGCGGCCTATAGAACGCACCTCATGAGGGCGAGGATGAGCCGATTTTTTTGAAGGAGTAGAGGATGTGTGAGAGCGTTGCGGCGGGGGGGGGGGGGGGGGGGGGGGGGGGGCTAATCACGTTCATATGTTTTGGTCCTGTCCAAAGCCAGGGGTGTACTGGAAGGAGGTGTTTAGGGTAATTTCCAAGGTGGTGCGTGTGAAACTGGACCCGGGTCCCGGGAGGCCATATTCGGGGTGTCGGACCAGCCAGGGTTGGAAACGGGTGCGGAGGCAGATATCATAGCCTTCGCCTCGTTGATCGCCCGAAGGCGGATCCTGCTGGGATGGAAAGCAGCCTCTCCACCCAGTGCCCTGGCGTGGCAGGGCTACCTGTTGGAATACTTGACCCTTGAGAAGGTTAAGTTCGAACTGAGGGGAAGCTCGGTGGGGTTCTACAAGTCATGGGCACTATTTATTATGCACTTTCAAGAACTGGATAACATCGAACATTAGTTGGGGGGGGGGGGGGGGATGTGTTGGAGGGTTGGGTGGGGGAGGGGTGCTCTGTATATTAAGGGTGACTATGGGTAATCCCTGATTCCTTTTTGTCATTTGTTTATGTAAACATGCGGGCTGATGTTTGGTGGGAGGATGGGAGCGTTGTTACTGTAATGGGGATTGACATATTTGTTGCTGATTATTGTTTATTGTTGATGGGTGTAAATGCGGGAGAAAATGTGAAAAAGGAGGAGAATAAAAATATTTTAAAAAATTTAAAAAAAATTAATTCTCTGCTCCGTTTGAGCAGGAAACAATCAACCGCTGTTGACTGCCCCAGCAACCCTGGTCACACCCATACCCCACCGCCATAGCTTCCGAAGTTAGATCAACCTTCTTGAAAGTGAACCCTCTGAAGGCGACGAGTCTGGATGGGGTCCCTGGTTGTGCACTCAGATCCTGTGCAGATCAGCTGGAAGATGTGTTCAGACATCTTCAACCTCTCCCTACTCTGTTCCGGGATCTCCACCAGCTTCAAGAAGACCACCATCATACCAGTGCCAAAGAAGAACCAGGCAACGTGCCACAATGACTATCTTCCGTTGGCCTTGACATCGATCGTGATAAAGTGCTTTGCGACGTTAGTCATGAGGCACATTGTTGCTAACTTTCCGGTTGGTTAAATTGCTCTGTTTTATTACCTTTGCTCTCGAGTCGCCAGGTATCTTTATGATACCGCCACGAGGTTCAAGTCCAAGTAATGATCAATAACTCCATACACCGATTAGTAAGATTCAAATCAAAGCACATTTATTATACACAGTAATCGCTACTCATGCACAAATTCTACGTCTAAGCTACTTCTACAACTAACAGGCCTGTACTTAACTTTGGACTGGCCCACCAGGTCAGGGGAACAAATGGCCTTTCGTTCGGGTTCTGAGTCTGCGGGATTCGAAGTTGGTATGGATTGGTAGCTCGGAGCGCCTATCTCGTAGCGAGCGTTGAATTAAGACTTACTTCTTTCGGTGGTCACTGCATTGGTCACGGTCAAGGTTGGTTCGCGTTGCTGGGTGACCCGGGCAGGACGAAGAGAGCGAGTTGAACTTGGGGGCTTAACTTCATAGTCCCCAGGGGCTTCCTGCCTTTCGGGGCGGACCCTGTACCTGGTTCTAGGTGATTGGACTTCATTCCAATCACTTGGTTCGATTTCTCCAATACTGGAGCGGTTCCCTGATCGATGGGCGGTCTTAAGGTGTTCGTTAACCTCTTTTGTGTTGGCTCCTGCTGGCGCAGGGTAGCCTGGCTTAGTTTTGTGTGTCCCAAATGTTGCTATTGTTCCCGGGGATTGCCCATTAGTATGTAGATGGCTGCTACATTATCATGCTGATGGTCGCTGGTATCGATGCTGTCTGGGCTTTGTAGAGTTAAATACACAGTAAACCTGCACCTGCTGGTTTCTGCCTGTGTTGGCTGAATTTCCCTTCAGCCTTTACCGTTCGCCATTTTAAATCGGGAGTTGGCCAATTTAGGTGGCCACAACATCAACTCCATGCTCCCAGAATGACTAGATCCACCGCAATTTGCTTACTGCCGCAACCGGTCCACAGCAGACACCATCCACCTGGCCCTACACTCATCCCTGGAGCATCTCGACAACAAGGACTCCGACGTCAGACTCCTATTTATTGACTGCCGGTCCACCTTCAACACCATAATCCCAGCCAAGCTCATATCAAAGCTCCAAAACCTCAGACTTGGCTCCTCACTCTGCAACTGGATCCTTGGCTTTCTGACCCGTAGACCAGTAAGGATAAACAACAACACCACCTCCATGATAGTCCTCGAGACCAGGCCTCACAAGGCTACATATGTAGCCCCCTACTATACTCCCTATACACACACGACTGCGTCACAAAATTTGGCTCCAACTCCAGCTACAAGTTTGCTGACGACACAACCGTAGTGGGTCAGATCTCGAACAACGATGAGTCAGAATACAGGAGGGAGATAGAGAACCTACAAGTCTTGTAATGACAACAATCTCTCCCTGACTTCCGGGTGCGGCGATGACCAGCTGAGTCGCACGTTTCGGCAGCTCCCTGTGAAACGGACTTTTGGGCTCTTGATAGGAGCCCCAACGGCAATTTTAACGGCTGAAAACACCGTGCGGTAAACCAGAAGGGTGTTCCCCCTGGACACGGATGGAAAAAGGAGAGGAAAGTGGCCGGATTGCAGCGGATCCTTTGGAACAACGGCAAGGAAGGCAAGCAGAAACCAAGATGGCGTCGGAAGGTGGCAGTTTCATATGGGGCCCTGAACAACAAGAGTTTTTGAAACGCTGCGTGGAGGAGATAAAAAAGGAAATGAAGAAAGAGTTGTTGGCCCCGATACTACAGGCGATTGAAGGGCTGAAAGAGGAACAAAAGACCCAGGAGCAGGAGCTTCGGGTCGTGAAGGCGAAAGCAGCAGAGAATGAAAACGACATACAGGGCCTGGTGGTGAAGTCGGAGATACAGGAGGCACACCAGAAACGATCTGTGGAGAGGTTGGAGGCACTGGAAAATAACGCAAGGAGGAACAACTTGAGGATTCTTGGCCTTCCTGAAGGTGTGGAGGGGGCGGACGTCGGGGCATATGTGAGCACGATGCTGCACTCGTTAATGGGAGTGGAGGCCCCGACGGGTCCGTTGGAGGTGGAGGGAGCATACCGAGTTATGGTGCGAGGACCGAGAGCAGGAGAAGCTCCCAGAGCCATAGTGGTGAGATTTCTCCGTTTTAAGGATAGAGAAATGGTCCTTAGATGGGCGAAGAAAACTCGGTGTAGTAAATGGGAGAACGCGGTGATCCGCGTCTATCAAGATTGGAGTGCGGAGGTGGCGAGAAGGAGGGCGAGCTTTAATCGGGCCAAAGCGGTACTTCACAAAAAAAAGATAAAGTTTGGAATGCTGCAACCGGCAAGACTGTGGGTCACATATCAAGGGAGGCACCACTACTTTGAGACGGCGGATGAAGCGTGGACTTTTATTGTAGAAGAAAAATTGGAATGATTGGACTACGAAAATGAACGTTTGGACAAAGTGGTGGGACGAGTGGGGGGGGGGGGGCGAAGAGGGATTGTATGATTAATCCTGCGGTATGGTAACTTTTCTTTCTCCCACAGGTGGTGATGGGGGGAGGTGGGGAGGGAGAGGAGATGGGGCGTTGGCCATGGGAGGCGGGGCCGAGGGAGAGGCGCGGGCTTGGTTCCCGCGCTATGATAATTATGGCGGGAATAGAGAAGCAGGAAGGAGGGGGCGCCGCACGGGGCGAGCCGTGATCACGGGGGGAAGCAGAGGTCAGCCAGAGTTTGCTGACTTCTGGGAGCAACATGGGGGGAGTAATTACGCTAGCGGGGGGTCTAGCGGGGGGGGGGGGGAGGGGGGAATTACTGGGTTGCTGCTGCTGGGGAAAGGGGGGAGTGGGTGCGGGAAAGGATGGGCGGGGGGGCACCGTCTGGGAGAAATACAGCCGCGTGGGAACTGGGCGAGAAGCTGGAAAAAGATGATGGCTAACCGGCAAGGGGGGGGGGGGGTGGGAAGCCCCCCAACTCGGCTGATCACGTGGAACGTGAGGGGGCTTAACGGGCCGATAAAGAGGGCACGAGTACTCGCACACCTTAAGAAACTTAAAGCAGATGTGGTCATGTTACAGGAAACGCACCTGAAACTGATAGATCAGGTTAGGTTGCGCAAAGGATGGGTAGGGCAGGTGTTCCATTCGGGGCTGGATGCGAAAAACAGGGGGGTGGCTATATTAGTGGGGAAGCGGGTAATGTTCGAGGCAAAGACTATAGTGGCGGATAACGGGGGCAGATACGTGATGGTGAGTGGCAAATTACAGGGAGAGATGGTGGTGTTGGTAAACGTGTATGCCCCGAATTGGGACGATGCCAATTTTATGAGGCGAATGCTAGGACGCATCCCAGACCTAGAGACCGGAAAGCTGATAATGGGGGGAGACTTTAACACGGTGTTGGAACCAAGGCTGGATAGGTCGAAGTCCAGGACTGGTAGGAGGCCGGCAGCAGCCAAGGTGCTTAAGGATTTTATGGAGCAGATGGGAGGGGTGGACCCGTGGAGATTCCGTAGACCTAGGAGTAAGGAGTTCTCGTTTTTCTCCTATGTCCATAAAGTCTATTCACGCATAGACTTTTTTGTGTTGGGTAGGGCATTGATCCCGAGGGTGAGGGGAACGGAATATACGGCTATAGCCATTTTGGATCATGCCCCACACTGGGTAGACTTGGAGATAGGGGAGGAAACAAGAGGGCGTCCACCCTGGAGAATGGATATGGGACTAATGGCGGATGAGGGGGTGTGCTTAAGGGTGAGGGGATGCATTGAAAAGTACTTGGAACTCAATGACAATGGGGAGGTTCAGGTGGGAGTGGTCTGGGAGGCGTTGAAGGCGGTGGTTAGGGGGGAGCTGATATCAATAAGGACACATAAAGGGAAGCAGGAGAGTAAGGAACGGGAGCGGTTGTTGCAAGAACTTTTGAGGGTGGACAGACAGTATGCGGAAGCACCGGAGGAGGGACTGTATAGGGAAAGGCAAAGGCTGCATGTGGAATTTGACTTGCTGACCACAGGCACTGCAGAGGCACAATGGAGGAAGGCGCAGGGTGTACAGTATGAATATGGAGAGAAGGCGAGCAGATTGCTGGCACACCAATTGAGGAAAAGGGGAGCAGCGAGGGAAATAGGGGGGGTGAGAGACGAAGATGGAGAGACGGAGCGGGGAGCGGAGAGAGTGAATGAAGTGTTTAAGACATTTTATAAAAAATTGTATGAAGGTCAACCCCCGGATGGGAGGGAGAGAATGATGGAGTTTTTGGATCGGCTGGAAATTCCCAAGGTGGAAGAGCAGGAAAGGATGGGATTGGGAGCACAGATCACGGTAGAAGAAGTGGTGAAAGGAATTAGGAACATGCAGACGGGAAAGGCCCCGGGACCGGACGGATTCCCAGTTGAATTTTACAGAAAATATTTGGACTTGCTCGCCCCGCTACTGACGAGGACCTTCAACGAGGCAAAGGAAAGGGGACAACTGCCCCCGACTATGTCAGAAGCAACGATATCGCTTCTTTTAAAGAAGGAAAAGGATCCGCTACAATGCGGGTCCTACAGACCAATCTCCCTCCTCAATGTAGATGCCAAGGTCTTGGCCAAGGTAATGGCAATGAGAATAGAGGAATGTGTCCCGGGGGTGGTTCATGAGGACCAAACTGGGTTTGTGAAGGGGAGACAGCTGAACACGAACATACGGAGGTTGTTAGGGGTAATGATGATGGCCCCACCAGAGGGTGAAACGGAGATAGTAGTGGCGATGGATGCCGAGAAAGCATTTGATAGAGTGGAGTGGGATTATCTGTGGGAGGTGTTGAGGAGATTTGGGTTCGGAGAGGGGTATGTTAGATGGGTGCAGCTGTTGTATAGGGCCCCAGTGGCGAGTGTGGTCACGAATGGACGGGGATCGGCATATTTTCGGCTCCATAGAGGGACAAGGCAGGGATGTCCTCTGTCCCCATTACTGTTTGCACTGGCGATTGAGCCCCTGGCGATAGCGCTGAGAGGTTCCAAGGGATGGAGGGGAATACTTAGGGGAGGAGAAGAACACCGGGTATCTTTATATGCGGATGATCTGCTACTATATGTGGCGGATCCAGCGGAGGGGATGCCAGAAATAATGCGGATACTTGGGGAGTTTGGGGATTTTTCAGGGTATAAATTGAATATGGGAAAGAGTGAGCTGTTTGTGGTGCATCCAGGGGAGCAGAGTAGAGAAATAGAAGACCTACCGTTGAGGAAGGTAACAAGAGACTTTCGTTACCTGGGGATCCAGATAGCTAAGAATTGGGGCACATTGCCCAGGCTAAATTTGACGCGGTTGGTGGAACAGATGGAGGAAGATTTCAAGAGATGGGACATGGTAGCATTGTCAATGGCAGGGAGGGTGCAGGCAGTTAAGATGGTGGTCCTCCCGAGATTCCTTTTTGTGTTTCAGTGTCTCCCGGTGGTGATCACGAAGGCTTTTTTCAAAAGGATAGAAAAGAGTATTATGGGTTTTGTTTGGGCCGGGAAGACTCCGAGAGTGAGGAAGGGATTCTTACAGCGTAGTAGGGATAGGGGGGGGCTGGCACTACCGAGCCTAAGTGAGTATTATTGGGCCGCTAATATTTCAATGGTGAGTAAGTGGATGGGAGAGGAGGAAGGAGCGGCGTGGAAGAGATTAGAGAGGGCGTCCTGTAGGGGGACCAGCCTGCAGGCTATGGTGACAGCCCCATTGCCGTTCTCACCAAGGAACTATACCACGAGTCCGGTGGTGGTAGCTACACTGAAGATTTGGGGACAGTGGAGACGACATAGGGGAAAGACCGGAGCACTGGGGGGGTCCCCGATAAGAAACAACCATAGGTTTGCCCCGGGGGGAATGGATGGGGGATATGGAATGTGGCAAAGAGCAGGTATAACGCAATTGAAAGATCTATTTGTGGATGGGAAGTTTGCGAGTCTGGGAGCGCTGACCGAGAAATATGGGTTGCCCCAAGGGAATGCATTCAGGTACATGCAATTGAGGGCTTTTGCGAGGCAGCAGGTGAGGGAATTCCCGCAGCTCCCGACACAAGAGGTGCAGGACAGAGTCATCTCAAAGAAATGGGTGGGGGACGGTAAGGTGTCGGATATATATAGGGAAATGAGAGACGAAGGGGAGACTATGATGGACGAACTAAAAGGGAAATGGGAAGAAGAGCTAGGGGAGGAGATTGAGGAGGGGATGTGGGCAGATGCCCTAAACAGGGTAAACTCGTCGTCCTCGTGCGCCAGGCTAAGCCTGATTCAGTTTAAGGTATTACACAGGGCACATATGACTGGAACACGGCTCAGTAAATTTTTTGGGGTGGAGGATAGGTGTGTGAGGTGCTCGAGAAGCCCAGCGAATCATACCCATATGTTTTGGTCATGCCCGGCACTACAGGGGTTTTGGATGGGGGTGACAAAGGTGCTTTCAAAAGTAGTAGGAGTCAGGGTCGAACCAAGCTGGGGGTTGGCTATATTTGGGGTTGCACAAGAGCCGGGAGTGCAGGAGGCGAAAGAGGCCGATGTTTTGGCCTTTGCGTCCCTAGTAGCCCGGCGCAGAATATTGCTAATGTGGGAAGAAGCCAAGCCCCCGGGGGTGGAGACCTGGATAAATGATATGGCGGGGTTCATAAAGTTAGAGCGGATTAAGTTCGTCCTAAGGGGGTCGGCTCAAGGGTTTACTAGGCGGTGGCAACCGTTCGTCGAATATCTTGCGGAAAGATAGATAGGGGAGAACAAAGAAGGCAGCAGCAGCGGCCCAGGACTTGGGGGGGGGGGGGATGGGGGGGGGGGGGGGTGTGGCCTGAGACAAGGCAGTTGCCAATTAGGGCTAGTTTTTTTTTTGTTATTTAATATTTATTTATTTGTTGTTGTTTTTGTTTAAATTTAAAAAAGGTCATTATTATCTGTATTGTTACAATGTTGTGTAAAGGATGCACAATGTACTGTGTTGGTTGACCAAAAATTTTCAATAAAATATTATTAAAAAAAAAAAAACAATCTCTCCCTCAATGTCGGCAAAACTAAAGAGCTGGTCACTGACTTCAGGAAGCAATGTATTGTACACATCTATGTCTGTATCAACGGGGCCGAGGTGGAGATGGTTGACACCTTCAAATTCCTAGGTGTGCACAACATCAAAGATTTGTCCTGGTCAACCCACATCGACGCCAGGACCAAAAAAGCAGAACAGTGCCTATACTTCCTCAGGAAACTAAGGAAATTTGGCATGTCCACATTGACTCTGACCAACTTTTTTACAGGTGCATCATAAAAAGCATCCTATCTGGCTGCATCACAGCCTAGAATGGCAACCGCTCAGCCCAAGACCATAAGAAACTACAGAGAGTCGTGAACACCGCCCAGTCCATCACACAAACCCGCCTTCCATCCATTAACTCTGTCTACACCTCCCGCTGCCTGGGGAGAACGGGCAGCATAATCAAAGACCCCTCCCACCCGGCTTACTCATTCTTCCAATTTCTTCCATTGGGCGGGAGATACAAAAGTCTGAGAAGCACCAACAGATTCAAAAACAGCTTCTTCCCCGCTGTTGCCAGACTCCTGAATGACCTTCTTATGGACTAAACTGATCTCTTCACACACCTCCTCCACTGAGTAGTACTACACTTTTCTATGCTTCACCCGATGCCTGCGTCTATGTATTTACATTGTGTGTTTTATGAATTTTCTTTTCATGTATAGAATGATCTGTCTGAGCTGCACGCAGAACAATACTTTTCACTGTAACTAGGTGTACGTGACAATAAACAAATCCAATCCAACGCCTTGACCCAAAGCCCTTGTGATTCATGTTATCAGAGAGATGGGCTTTGAGAGGGGAAGAATCCATAGAAAGTCACTGTAGGATCAGATTGCTGGTTTTTCTAAGGTCTGAAACCCCTCCGACACGGTCAGCCTGCAAGAATCGAGAAAGGGAGAGAGGTAGCCAGTCTGTATTGTTCACCTGCAGAATGTGGGTGGCGGCTCACACCTGGATTGAAGTGACCAAGTTTGTGAGGATTTAAATGAGGTTGGAAGATTCAGCTACTTTGGGTGAGATGGAGGAATATCCAGGGTAACTTTCACCATAAAAGGAAGTTTGGGGATTAAACGTTAGCTTGCTGGAAAAGGAAGCAAGCCATTGCGAGCTGAGAATAACTTTGGACTGATTCCTGGGAATGAAATGTCCACTTTTAAAAAAAAATAAATTTTTCCCCAATTAAGGGGCAATTTAGCATGGCTAATCCACCTAGCCTGCACATCTTTGGGTTCTGGGGGTGAGACCCATGCAAACACTGGGAGAATGTGATGAAGTGTCCACTTAAAGGATAGAAGTTGGAGTAGAGTTTTCGATCATTCTAAAAGTTAAATGGGGAAACTGAAATAGTGTTTAGGCAATGTTGGTTTAGTTAGTTTGTTACACAATGTCTTCAAACTTGAAGTCTTGTTGTGTGATCCTTTCAGTCAGTCACTGGAAATTCTTTGTACAAATTGTACGAGTTATCAGTCTCTACGGAGATCCTAACATCACACTTCAAAAGTACTTTGTCACTGAGCGGTGCAGTGGTTAGCATTGCTACCTCATGGCGCCAAGGTCCCATTTTCGATCCCGGCTCTGGGTCACTGTCCATGTGGAGTTTGCACATTCTCCCCGTGTTTGCGTGGGTTTCGCCCCCACAACCCAAAGATGTGCCAGCTAGGTGGATTGGCCATGCTAAATTGGAAATAACGAATTGGGTACACTAAATGTTTTTTTAAAAAAGTACTTCATCAGCTGTAATGTGCTTTGGGAAGACCTGTGGTCCTGAAAGGTGCTATATTAAAAACAAATATTTGTTTTCCTTTGTGGACAGTGAAACAAAGCTGCAGAACTCATGTCCCCAAAGAGTATATTAATCAAACATCTATTTGCTGAACCCTTTTTAGTTATTATGCTTTGGCACCAGGGCCGCATAAGTGTTTCTCTGCTGTTCTCGTTCTTGTTGTCTAAAACCTTTTTTTTAAAAAAAAACCTCCAGTTCAAACAAAATGCATATTAAGAATTCCCATCTGATCTGGCTGTTTTTTCTCAAATACCTTAAAACCTGTACAGCGAACCGCACTTGAAATTGAGTGGTCACACATTCCAATTCATCCGCTACTTTCTCCGTCCAAAATTTAAGATTGACATGTGGGAGAATAATTCCATGTTCTGTGTTTTACTTATAGCCATCTGTTTCCCTTCTGCAGAGAGCCATATCTAAGGTACTCTTATCTAAAGTAATAGGTGTTAAAGTGGCATATTCTATGGAAAAAGTCTTATTGGACTGCTAATATACTGTGGAAAAACTGACGTAGACTTCATTCCTTTATTTAGGTGAATTATGTAGAGTTGAACTTTTGTTGAAATTGCTTAATAAAGCAATATAGCACAATTTTGGAATTGTCAAACTGCAATTTATTAGTAATTCTTGCTACAGGAGCCATCCATATAAGCACCATCTAGAACATGATTCTATGAACCATAGAATTACTACAGTGTAGAAGGAGGCCATTCAGCCCATCGAGTCTGCACCGACCCTCTGAAAGAACACCCTACCTAGGCCCACTCCCCTGCCCAATCCTCGTAACCCCACTTTACCTATGGATCTTTGGATTGTGGGAGGAAACCGGAGTACCCGGAGGAAACCCAGGCAGACACTGGGAGAAAGTGCAAACTCCACACAGGCAGTACCCCAAGGCCTGGCGTTGTGAGGCAGCAATGCTAACCACGGTGCCATCGTGCTGCCCCACCAGAAGTCTAGATTAACTGTGGTTAGGTAAAATCTACCACATGGTGAGAAAATAATCTGAAGAGCAGTTTTACCTTAAAATGAAGGAGTCATTTTATAGGAATGCATACAGAAAATAACTTTTTGTAGTTCAGTTTACAAATCACATGTTAAAATTTATCTATTTTTGGTTGTTCAATGCTATTAACCAATCCCAGGAAAGGCTTGAAGGCTCCCTGATCCAACTCTGTAATTAACTGGCAGATGTGTTTGAATAGACTGGGGCAGTGTCTTTGTGAATATTTTCCTGCTTCACCATTTGGGGATACATGTGGCCTCCGTTCAGCAGTTGTACATGATAACACGACAAATGTGTTGATAATCCTTGCTGCAAACCCATGAACAATCAATCCATGGCACAGTGTTTAATTAGCTGTGCCAGTGGAAGGTTGTCGCCTTATGCTAGGCCTCTAGAAGAGTAAACGCTCAGTTTTATATCACCATGCCTGTTCTCAGTCAACATTTCCCATTTGTATTGGCAGTATTCCAAACAAAAGCACTTTACTATCCCAATTTCTATGCACCACGACTTAGGAACATAGGGGCAGAAGTAGGTGAGCCTGCTCCATTCAATACAATCATGGCTGATACAATCTTGCATTTATATGAAATAAAAGATACTGCAATGTTTTACAAAGTGCATCACCAGTAGGAGTACAAGAACTAGGTTAGTTGTCAAGTTTGAGTGGTTCAAAGATTTAAATTTTGAGGAGGCTTTTGAGAGAGATTTAGGCAAGGATGTGTAGAGTATATGACCAGAACTGCTAAAAGCTCCACCACCAATTGTGGAGTGCCAGAAGCACTGTGGAACATAACAAGAGGTTGTGGAGGACAAAGATGCGGAGGGATTTTAATTTGATCCTTGAGGGCATAAGGAACGAGTAGTCAGCAAGGATGTGTAAATAGGACTTTATCTGTGGGGTAGCATGCAGCTGTTTTGGATGAGTCAGAGTTAAGGTGGATATTGGCAGACTGGTAAAAAGTACATAACAGAATTCAAGTCTTGATATAATGAAAGTGTTAATTGGAAGTTGGGGTGAAGTGGAGGCGGGCAATGTTATGGAGTTCCAAGGATGTTCTCTTGATCGATAGCACACGGGTCAACTTGGACACCAAAATTCAAGACTGGTTCAGCTTGGGTGAGCAACTCGAATGGGATGAAATCAAGCAAGATTATAGAGTTTGACAGGAGTGGAATAAGGTGGCTTAAATTTTCTAATATTGGAGAAAGTACTAGATTATTCTCAACTTTAATGACGGTCTGATAATATAGGGATAGTCATGGATTAGAGAGAAATTGTGGAGTGATAATGCTGTGTGGTGTTATGTATGTATACATCTGCACATTGTTTACGTGCTGGCCATTAAAGACACTACGATGGGAAGGTCAAAGATGGAACCTTTGGGCACTTGGGTAACTTTGAAGGTGGCAGGTTTATTGTACTGTGCATTACTTATGAACAGTACAGTATGACTGAACAGTGCAACACAAAAGCATCACCTGGTGACTATATCATAACGCCGTGGCTGGTTTAGCACAGTGGGCTAAACAGCTGGCTTGTAATTCAGAACAAGGCCAACAGCGCGGGTTCAATTCATGTACTGGCCTCCCCGAACAGGCGCCGGAATGTGGCGACTAGGGGCTTTTCACAATAACTTCATTGAAGCCTACTTGTGACAATAAGTGATTATTATTATATTATGAATATGGTTAAGGAATATTTCTCAATTGTAAAAAAAACTTACTTATTCAATAAATAAAATATTTTCTTGGCATAATATCTCATACATAAGTTTGTCTATTTAGGACAAATGGTAGAGAAGTGAGAAGAAGGGTAGAGGTAGCTGGAAATAATTTTGAGAATAACTAAACTCAAGCTTGTAACAAGGAAAAAATGCCATGCTACATTCTATCCACTTTCATGTCTGCCTCAGAAACCCGGATAATATGTAAAGATCTGTGGACGAAATTTAGAGACCGTTGAAATGTGGACGCTAAGATGTATGCTTAAAATTCCGAAAACAGACCATAAGAAATGAAGAGGTGCAAGAGCAAAAAGAAAACTCTATAATAGTGACATCCAGAAAAGAGTGTCAGTATTTTGGCCATTTGAACAGAGCTGAAAAGCTATAGAGATCTTATCTGTAGGGCAAAGTGGAGGGAAACCGAAGGAGGAGTAGTTGAATTATGGACATCACAGCAGTTGCTGAGAAACTACAGTGGATATTTGAGGATGGTGCAAGACACATGAGGATGACGTATCATGACAGCAGATCTCCTGGTAGGGGTAACTATAATCTACAAGTTGCTCAACAAATGTTTTCAACATAATGTCTGCAGTTAACTGTCCAGTAGTCACCATACTAATTGTGCAGATATATCTTTTGCCTTTACTTCATTGCCAGTTTGATATTTTTATCACATAACAGGTTATTGGTTTATTGTCTTGCGACTTTCAAACAGTTATTGCAGAACAAACTGGATTGGTTTCAAAGCACTGGAAACCAAGATTACGATAAAATTGCTCTCCGAACTGGCTGTCATATAAATAAATCAGCTAATCCCACTTCTAGGTGGTATGATATAGTTTTATTTTGGTAAGGCACTGGGTTGAGACTGACCCAGCTCATTTTTGTGCCAGATCCTTAGTTTGTAAGAGGAAGTGTAAGCACTTCAATCTGGGCTAGTTGAAATCTTGGATCCCAGAGGCAAAATTACAGTGTTATTAACCTGCTGTTTGAGAGCAATTGAAAGATTTTCAAATGCATGTGTTTATGAAAGCTGAGCCATAACATCGTATTTAAAATGTCTTTTAACTGGAAATAGCTAACAACTGCTGTTTTCTCTACCATGAACAGAGGCAATTCATTTGCTGGCTTCAGCTATTCTGTGCTATTCGGTATTCTGTTTTTAAAAAGGATGTGCAGTGGGTGGCATTGGGGATTTTTGATGTATTTGCCTCTGGGACAAACAGCATCAATATGTAACTTTCTTTGTAAGTGAATGCTTTTAGAAGTCTTCAGTCTCTTGTTGCAGTGTAACAGACGACTGTTTGAAAATTGCTTCTTTTGCAGTTATTTTCACACCTGATACGCCTGCCTTTTTTGAGTGCTTGTTTAACATTCTTTCAAGCTGATTTAAATTCTTTTGATCTTGCATGCATTGTCAAGCAGCTTTGTTTGAAATTTACACATTGACTAAGGTGAATCATTTCAGAAATAAGATGAATCAGATTGAGCATGATGTGCATGAACTAAGGTACATTTAGATAATAACGTGTCTCCTTTGTCTTGATGGCTGTGTATCTTAGCTTATCAGAAAGCTCTTAAATAAGTTTAACTTTTAAAAAAGGCATATTAGGTCTACAATTGATCAGTCTGGATAGTTAACTTGTTATTTGTATATTGTGTCTTGGCTTGGTTCAATTAATAAGTACACTGTGAATCAGAACAACGTTGGTTCAAGCCCCACTACTGAACTTGATCTAGGCCGATATCTGAAGGAATTTTGCAATATTGGGAACACAGTTTTTGGGTGAGAAATTAAACAGGCACCAAATTGTTTAGGTGGACCGTAAAGGTCCCAAGGTACTAATTGATGAAGTGCAGGGACTTGTCCTGGTGGTCTGATCAAGATTCCTTTCTGAATTGACAACACTGAAAATAGATTAATTGGTCATTAATCTCATTGTTATTCAGCACGGTAGCTCAAGTGGCTTCACAGCGCCAGGGTCCCAGGTTCGATTCCCCGCTGGGTCACTGTCTGTGCGGAGTCTGCACCTTCTCCTCGTGTCTGCACAGGCTTTCTCCGGGTGCTCCGCTTTCCTCCCACAGTCCAAAGACATGCAGGTTAGGTGGATTGGCCTTGATAAATTGCCCTTAGTGACCAAAAAGGTTAGGAGGGGTTATTACGGGGATAGGGTGGAAGTGAGGGCTTAAGTGGGTCGGTGCAGACTCGATGGGCCAAATGGCCTCCTTCTGCACTGTATGTTCTATTCAGTTGATCTTGCTCTGTGCATGATGGAAGCTGCTTTTGTCTACATAATGGTGACTGCGCTTCAAAAAGTAATTCATCATGCATGAAGTGCTTAGGGGCAGCACGGTGGGGCAGTGGGTTAGCCCTGCTGCCTCACAGCGTCCCAGGTTCGATCCCGGCTCTGGGTCACTGTCTGTGTGGAGTTTGCACATTCTCCCCGTGTTTGCGTGGGTTTCGCCCGCACAACCCAAAGATGTGCAAGGTAGGTGGATTGAACACGCTAAATTGCCCCTTAATTAGTAAAAAATGAATTGGGTACTCTTTTTTGGGGGAAAAAATGAAGTGCTTAGCGTGTCTCAGATACCATATAAACAAAGTTCTTTCTTTATGTATGATAATTGGATTTTATGAGAATGACAATGCTCAGTAAAATCTACCACCTGCTTTGTATCTCTGCTTTGCATTAAAGCTGCCTTACTTTGCATGTTGACCATTATAATTGCACTTGTAACCCAAAAGAAAATCAGAAAACAGGATATGGTGTATTAAAAATCTGTTTTGGTTTTTTCTTGATTCCTAAATGCGATCAGTAGCATTTCCTTGTAAGTAAAAAAGTGAAAATCACATTACTGATTATCTATTAGACTGAATGCACACAAGTAACTTGCTAATTCAGATTAATGAAAATTGAACGAAATGAAATGTACCATGTAATCTATCTGCAGATTGTATCTAAATTTAGAAATTTGTCCTTTCACCTATTAATTTGAATCCAGCTTGTCTTGAAAAACACTTTCACTTTAGTTCTGTTTGTACATTTAAATATGCCTATTCCATTCATTGCAAGTTCCTTTGGTGAGCAACATGTAGCTGCTGAATTGCATGTTTTGGTATTTTACATTACAGCTGTGCATATATACACTGGGTGTATCCATCTTGGGATTTGGACTTGGAGACAATTATCTTGCTGCTTTTATGTTTCCTTCTGCAGATCTGTAGCCTTATTGTACTAACGTGCTGATGGGATGAAAGGTTAACTTGCTTTCTTTTAGTGGGAGAAGGAGTTTATTCTAAGTTCTGTATATATGTATCCTTGATATATGTGTACATATGTTCAAATGTTTTGATCCATTTTGTCATTGGAAACTGGGTGGCAAAAATAAATGAGCCTACTGTCCATTTACTCCTGGCACGGGGGTCAAATCTTTTTAGAAATAAATTTAGAGTACCCAATTATTTTTTCTCCAATTAAGGAGCAATTTAGCTTGGCCAATCCACCTAACATGCGCTTCTTTGGGTTGTGGGGGTGAAACCCACACCGACATGGGGAGAATGTGCAAACTCCACACGGACAGTGACCCAAGGCTGGGATTCGAACTGGGGTCCTCAGTGCCGCAGTCCCAGTGCTAACCACATGCCGCCCTTCAAGTCTTTTTAAAAATAAATTTAGAGTGCCCAATTCATTTTTTCCAATTAATGGGCAATTTAACATGGCTAATCCACCTACCCTGCACATCTTTGGGTTGTGGGGGCGAAACCCACGCAAACACGGGGAGAATGTGCAAACTCCACACGGACAGTGATTCAGAGCTGGGATCAAACCTGGGACCTCGGCGCCGTGAGGCAGCAATGCTAACCACTGCACCACTGTGCTGCCCCTCACGGGGGTCAAATCTAACAAGTCATTGGTATAGAAGTCTCTGTTAACTGCAAGGCTCCACTTGAAATTAATTTGGGCATAGTGATCCAGTTAGAAGTTGACAGTGCAGCATTACTCATTGTAAACTACAAATTGCAAGTGATGATACAAGCCATTGAGACAGCAGATGCTTGCGGAGCGAATGGTGAAGAGTTGTCAGTGTGTGGGTTGGCCAACTCGATATTTTTAAAATCCAGTTAGGAGCCAATACCTTTTTGTTTACGTAGGCAAAGTTTGAGGACCCAGTTAACCACTAGGAGAATAAAGCTGCAAAATTCCACCGTTTTAAGAAAATAAACTTTACAAAGTCTGAAAAATAATACCATTTACCTTACCTTATATTCCGAATAAAAATGAGGTAAATATAGATTAGCACTGATACCTATAGTGCAGAAGGAGGCCATTCGGCCCATTGAGTCTGCACCGACCGCCTGATAGAGCACTCAGCCAGGCCCAGTCCCCCGCCCTATCCCCGTAACCCCACCTAATCTTTGGACACTAAGGGGCAGCATAGACAATCCACTTAACCTGCACATCTTTGGACTGTGGAATGAAACCGAAGCACGGAGAATGTGCAGACTCCACACAGGCAGTTACCCAAGGTTAGAATCGTACATAGGTCCTTGGTGCTCTGAGGCAGCAGTGTTAACCATTGTGCCACCTTGCCATGCCTAACAGACAAACTGTTCAAACGCACAGCATTATACATTAAATGACTGATGCAACCAAGACAAATTCCACAGGTTTCTCAGCAATCGTCCTGGACATCGATGACCACTGTGAGTCACACTATCTTTTCATTTAGGCGGCACGGCGCAGTGGTTAGCACTGCTGCCTACAGTGCTGAGGACCTGGGTTCGATCCCGGCCCTGGGTCACTGTCTGTGTGGAGTTTGCACATTCTCCCCATGTCTGTGTGGGTTTCAATCCCACAACCGAATGATACGCAGGTTAGGTGGAATGGCCATGCTAAATGGATTGGATTGGATGGATTGTCCCTTAATTGGGAGAAAAAAATAATTGGGTAGTCTAAATTTAAAAAAAAAAAGGCCTGTCTCCCTCATGAGCGATTTCAATTCTTCACTTTTGCATATCTAGCCTCCAAATTCAAAAGCCATTCTGACTCAGAACTACCTCAATGATGGCTCATTCCCTGATGGTTCAATCTCTTCCTGAGTCCATGCCACGAGATTCACAAAACTGCACTCACACCTCTAATTGCCAGCACAATTCTTCTCTTGCAGACTGCGAGCTTGACTAAGCGCACTACATCCCAGAGCTCTTTTTTTTTGTGGCTTTACCCTCTCCAGCACAGCTCCCAGGGCTTTAATGCTGCTAACAGCTCCCGGGACTTCTCTGTAAACCCCACTGAACTGAATAACTTGCAGGTGTCTTTGAGCCCTAACTGTCTAGAGCATTGATGGGCAATGTTTGCTAGTGAGTGGGTCACATGAGTCACCCTCATTCATTTCAATGGGTTACAAGGTTGAAATTAAACACCTGCACTTACCTGAACACATGAATAAATTTAAATACATACATACTAAATATTTCATAATGAGAAAATGCTGAATCATTCATATAGTAATAAAAACGGTCATCAACTTAAATGGGAAAAACAAAGGAAATATTTACGCTGAATTTGGGTATATTGCAATTTACTGTGCTTCTAAAAGCTAGTATCAGCTACAACTAAAAGTTATACGTTTCTTACACGGATATGTGATTTTGGAATTTTTTTTGTTCCTGTTTATTTACCTTTATTTTAATTAATAAGCCCAACCCAGAATAACAGAATAAGACTGTGCAGAAATGGCCCTTTGGCCCATCGAGTCTGCATGAAAACACCTGACATGCCTACCTAATCCCATTTGCCAGCACTTGGCCCATCGCCTTGAATGTTATGACGTGCTACCTACTCATCCAGGCACTTTTTAAAGGATGTGAGGCAACCCACCTCTACCACCCTCCCAGTCAGTGCAGTCCAGACCGTCACCAACCTCTGGGTTAAAAACGGTTTTCCTCAAACCCTCCTCAATCTCCTGACCCTCACCCTGAACTTGTCGCCCCTCATAATGACCCATCAACTAAGGGGAACAGCTGCTCCCCACCCACTCTGTCCAAGCCCCTCAATCTTGTACACATGATCTGCTCCCGAAAAGCTTTACTAGTGCTGTTATAAAAACCTTATGATGAAGAAAACCTCAAAGTTACCAATAAATTGCACCAGAATTTAAAGCTAAATGTGGGGAAACCAAGTAAAATACTCACCAGCCAATCGCTTGCGCTCAGCCTCACTCTTTCATTCTTTCATTTATCTCTCCGGCTCAGCTCTTGGTTTCACTCTTTCTCGCTTTCATTAATCCTCCCAGTTCTGTGCTTGTCTCGCTCTTTCTTGGCCCTTTATCTCCTGGTTTTGCTCTTAATCTCGCAAACTCCGCCCTCACTCTCAACAAAATGTCTCACGAGCTGCAGTCAGAACCCTGATGGGCTGCATGTGGCCACGGGATGCCTACCAATGACCTAGAGCCAGCCACTAGCATGCTTTTGGTGTTTAGCTGCTTTCCTTACCAGAGAACCTTCTTCAGTTCCACCCATCTCCATGGTGACATAGTCTTTCAGGGTCGACAGAGTACTTTTTAAGCTAAGCTCTAACTCCCAAAAGAAAATCTCTCTGGACTGCACATTTTTGCAAGCAGTGTAGACATCACGTCTCCAGCGAAGTAAGCCCACCTGCTGTTTTATGGCTCTACACCCGTCTGCAACTCTGGCAGGTCCGACACCCCGAATATGGCCTCCAGGGGACCGGGCTCTGCATCAACGTTCAGAACCGCCAAAATGGTGCTTAAAAACCGACCTCCAGAACTTTTCCAACTTCGGGCAAGGCCAGAACATGTGTCCATGATTAGCAGGGCCCCTCCACACCGCTTACAGATGTTCTCTACCCTCTCAAACAGCGGGCTCATCCTTGACTACATTGAGTGTGCCCTGTGCTTCTAAAATCTCTTCTTTCAATCGTTGCCGTTCCTCCCTCTCCTCCTGATCTACCAAAAAATCCAAGAAATCCAGGCACAACCTCCGCAAAGCCATTCAGAATGCCAAGAGAGAATATCAAACCAAGCTAGAGTCACAGACAGACTCTCGGCGGTTGTGGCAAGGACTAAACAACATGGGCTACAAAGTGAAGCCGAACAGTATCTCTGGCAGCAGCGCACCCCTCCCCGATGAACTCCATGCAGTCTATGCTTGGTTCGAGCAGGTAACCGACAATCCGCTGACGAGTGCCCCAGCAGCCCATAATTCACCCATACCCACCACCACAGCTTCCGAAGTCAGATTGTCTTTCCTGAACCCTCGGAAGGCGACGGGCCCAGACGGGATCCCTGGTCGTGCACTCAGAGCCTGCGCGGACCAGCTGGCAGAGGTATTCACGGACATCTTTAAACTGTCCCTACTCCACTCTGAGGTCCCCACCTGCTTCAAGAAGACCACCATCATACCGGTACCAAAGAAGAACCAGGCAATGTACCTCAATGACTACCGACCAGTGGCCCTGACTTCAGTCGTAATGAAGTGCTTCGAGAGGTTGATCGTGAAGCGCATCACCTCCATACTCCCAGAACGCCTTGATCCACTGCAATTCACATACCGCTGCAACCGGTCCACATCAGACACCATTTCCCTGGCCCTACACTCATCCCTAGAGCATCTCGAAAACAAGGACTCCTACATTAGACTCCTATTCATTGACTACAGCTCCGCCTTCAACACCATAATCCCAGCCAAGCTCATATCAAAGCTCCAAAACCTAGGACTTGGCTCCCCACTCTGCAACTGGATTCTCGATTTTCTGACCAACAGACCACAATCAGTACGAATGAACAACAACACCTCCTCCACAGTAGTGCTCAACACCGGCGCCCCGCAAGGCTGCATACTTAGCCCCCTACTCTACTCCCTGTACACACACGACTGCGTGGCAAAACCTGGCTCCAACTCCATCTACAAGTTTGCTGACAATACGACCATAGTGGGCCGGATCTCGAATAACGATGAGTCCGAATACAGGAGGGAGATAGAGAACATAGTGGAGTGGTGTACCGACAACAATCTCTCCCTCAATGCCAGCAAAACTAAAGAGCTGGTAATTGACTTCAGGAAGCAAAGTACTGTACACACCCCTGTCAGCATCAACAGGGCTGAGGTGGAGATGGTTAGCAGTTTCAAATTCCTAGGGGTGCACATCTCCAAAAGTCTGTCCTGGTCCACCCACGTCGACGATACCACCAAGAAAGCACAACAGCGCCTATACTTCCTCAGGAAACTAAGGAAATTCGGCATGTCCACATTGACTCTTACCAACTTTTACAGGTGCACCATAGAAAGCATCCTATCAGGCTGTATCACAGCCTGGTATGGCAACTGCTCGGCCCAGGACCGCAAGAAACTTCAGAGAGTCGTAAACACCGCCCAGTCCATCACACGAACCTGCCTCCCATCCATTGACTCCGTCTACACCTCCCGCTGCCTTGGGAAAGCGGCAGTATAATCAAAGATCCCTCCCACCCGGCTTACTCACTCTTCCAACTTCTTCCATCAGGCAGGAGATACAGAAGTTTGAGAACACGCTCGAATAGACTCAAAAACAGCTTCTTCCCCACTGTCAACCGACTCCTAAATGACCCTCTTATGGACTGATTTCATTAACACTACACCCTGTATGCTTCATCCGATGGCAGTGCTTATGTAGTTACATAGTATATGTTGTGTTGCCCTATTATGTATTTTCTTTTATTCCCTTTTCTTCTCATGTACTTAATGATCTGTTGAGCTGCTCGCAGAAAAATACTTTTCACTGTACCTCGGTACACGTGACAATAAACAAATCCAATCCAATCCTTGGCCTTGAACAAAATAACCTCCAGTCTCCCAAACCACTGGCGAGACCTCCTCAGTACAGTTAAACTCCACATGCTCCTCAATCACCATCCCCATTCTAACACACACACTCTGGTCTGCCAACAACCCCACATCCAACCTCTACCCTGGCTTCTGAGCCATCCCCTCTCCATGACCACGCCCATCCAATATGGAGCGTGGTCCAAAATCGCAGTTGCCGAAAACTCTGCCCTCTTAATACCAGCTAAAGGTGCCTCTCCCTCCACACAAAAAAAAAAATCCTTGAACAGCTTATGCACTGGTGACAAAAAAACAAATACTTCTGATCTTTCGGGTGCAAAAATCGCCACAGGTCTGACCCCCCCCCCCCCCCCCCCAAAAAAACAGGGTCAGCGAGCGCGGTTCCAGTACTGTATTCCAATGGCCCCTAAAATCAACTTGTGGATATCCAGATTCAGAATGGCAGCCAGTATTTTCGTCATGAATCCTGTGTTATCCCAATTTAGGACATATGCACTGACCAGCGCCACCAACCTCCGTCCAACACACATCTTACATTTGCGTACCTAACCCCACGTCACTATTCTGGCCAGGGCATCTCGCCCTGCCCATCTGACATGACCCGCCCCATCCTCTAGTCACCAAACAGGTGTTTCCCCCCCCCAAGCCACTTCCTCTTGCAAACACCTCGCCCAGTATCAATCTCCTCCCCCACCATTCACACCGCCGAGACCCATCAAAACATGCCCAGACAGGTTCCAATGACCGTGGCTCCTCACCCCACTACACTCCGTTCACTAGCCAACCTTTGTTTGCTAACATGGTGACCCCTGCCAGAGCCCCCTCCTCCCGGAAACGCACTCAGCAACACAACCCTCCACCTTCCCACCCCACACTCCCACAAAAAGTGAACTTCAATCCTCCGACCATGCAATCAGTGTGGGGAGAATACATCAACAGAACAAAACGCATAAACACCAGTGAGAAAATCAAAGAAAAACGATGCCAGTCCACACCGTCCAAGTCCAAATCTCAAACTCATCTCAGTCCTTCAGCCTTCACGACAGTATCCGCCTCCTCCGCCATCTCAAAATAGTCGTCCTTCGAATTGTGAATCACTCTCAGCGTCGCCGGGTAGACCACTCCAAACCTCACACAGCACCGCCTTCACCTGACCAAAGGCCCCTTCTTGCCAACTCTGCCGTAAGATCTTGGTATATACTTGCTTCTGCTTTGCCCAACTCAAAACCTTCTCAAAACGATAAGTGGGGTGCTCTTTCCAAGAGCCAGTGCAGACTCGGTGGGCCGAATGGCCTTCTGCACTGTAAATTCTATGATATGATTCTCCTTAACCTGGTAGCTGTGGAAGCAGACTATAACCTCTCTTGGTGGCTCATTCGTTTTGGGCTTCGGCCGGAATGACCGATGGGCCCTGTCCAACTCCTAGAGGGAGGGCTCTTCCCCCTCCCCCATCAACTTGGCGAACATATGCACTGGTGACAAAAAACAAATACTTCTGATCCCTCGTTTGGCCTCTGGCCCCACCATCGCCTCAGGCAAGCCCACAAACCTCAAATTCTGTCTCCTTGACCTGTTCTTCACGTCCTCCAATTTGGCGTAGCCCTTTATTGACCTCTGCCACCCCCCGCAGCTCTTCACCCAGCAAGGTGAACTGGTCGCTATGCTGCAACAATGCCTCCTCCACCCTTCATCTTCTCTCCATGCTCCTGCACCTCCAATGACGTCATCGTCAAAGCAGCCTCTAATGGGGCAAGCATCACCTCGACCCACTCTTTAAGTGAGGTCATCATCACCCTCCGATTCGCCTCCAAATACTTGGCGAACAGCCTTTCAAACCGCCCATCTTAGACAGAATTTCAACCGTAATGGGAGTGGCCCCACCTGACAAATCAGCTCCTGTCATCTTCCCTCCTGTTGGACAGCAGCACTCACTGGTGGATATTAGCTCGCCCCCTTCCTTCCCTGACCTTTCTTCTGGAACTCTGACATTCCACCCATTCCTTAGAACTTCCCACACAAGCTCATCCTAAAAATCCCATAAAGGTCCAAAAATCAAAGACTCTAGCAGGAGCTATCCATCCAATGTGTGACCTCCACCTACATATCGCCACCGGAAGTCCCCTAACTCTTTTATTCTGATTCTTTTCACAGTAACTTCATTGCAGTGTTAATGTAAGCCTACTTGTGACAATAAAGATTATTGTTATTATTATACACACACTGGGTAACCTTCTGAAATGCTATTTTAGTTTGGGTGTTTTGGCAAGCTCCAAAGCCCTGCATTTTAGTTACTTTACCTTCAACAACAACAATCTTCCCAGAACTAAATATTACCATGAACTAGATATTTGTGACAAGATAACATTTCCTATGGTAGCGTACTTGGAATAAAATGTCTTGTATTAGTGTATTCAGGAAGTTACACTTTAATTCACACCTGTTTTGCATAAATTTTTGCTGCTGTTAATTTCCACTGAAATCTCTTGGGTACTTAATTTTGACTACACCAGAGCGTTTTAAAAAGGAAAGTGATTTAAAAGAAACAAAAAGACCCCTGTCTTTTTGTGACATGTAGCATGGTTCTAAATTTGCCCCAACTCTAATTTAAATCAAATTTTGGAAATCATTGATACATAATATCCAATTTGTATTCCCATTATATGATATTAATGAATTAAAGGTGGCACTGTTCAGTTTGAGCTATGTTAATATTTGAGGCTTATTGGTCCAGATACACTTGGATTTGCTGAACTTACAATGGTCGATTCTTGA
Organism: Scyliorhinus torazame; assembly: GCF_047496885.1. NCBI lineage: Eukaryota > Metazoa > Chordata > Chondrichthyes > Carcharhiniformes > Scyliorhinidae > Scyliorhinus > Scyliorhinus torazame. The sequence goes on from NC_092707.1 coordinate 14,116,198, forward strand.
ATGTAAGATTGTACCTTGTCTTTACTTATCTTTGTTCCTCAGCTGCTTAATCACTACTTATCTTTGTTCCTCATCTGCTTAATCACTAAGAAATTATTATGTGGAGATGTCGGTGTTGGACTGGGGTGAACAAAGTAAGAAGTCTTACAACACCAGGTTGAAGTCCAACAGGTTTGTTTCAAACACTAGCTTTCGGAGCACTGCTCCTTCCTCAGGTGAATGAAGAGGTATGTTCCAGAAACATGTATATAGACAAATTCAACGATGCAAGACAATGCTTTGAATGTGAGCATTTGCAGGTAATTAAGTGTTTACAGATCCAGAGATAGGGGTAACCCCAGGTTAAAGAGGTGTGAATTGTCTCGTACATAAAAAGCAAGAGGGTAGCCAGGTAAAGGGTTGGCCCACTGAAGGAGAGGCAAGGAAATCTATGTGTGGAGCCAGAGGAAATGGGCGAGGTACTAAATGAATACTTTGCATCAGTATTCACCAAAGAGAATAAATTGGTAGATGTTGAGTCTGGAGAAGGGTGTGTAGATAGCCTGGGTCACATTGAGATCCAAAAAGACGAGGTGTTGGGCGTCTTGAAAAATATTAAGGTAGATAAGTCCCCAGGGCCTGATGGGATCTACCCCAGAATACTGAAGGAGGCTGGAGAGGAAATTGCTGAGGCCTTGACAGAAATCTTTGGATCCTCACTATCTTCAGGTGATGTCCCGGAGGACTGGAGAATAGCCAATGTTGTTCCTCTGTTTAAGAAGGGTAGCAAGGATAATCCAGGGAACTACAGGCCGGTGAGCCTTACGTCAGTGGTAGGGAAATTACTGGAGAGAATTCTTCGAGACAGGGTCTACTCCCATTTGGAAGCAAATGGACGTATTAGTGAGAGGCAGCATGGTTTTGTGAAGGGGAGGTTGTGTCTCACTAACTTGATAGTGTTTTTCGAGGAGGTCACAAAGATGATTGAAGCAGGTAGGGCAGTGGATGTTGTCTATATGGACTTCAGTAAGGCCTTTGACAAGGTCCCTCATGTACAAAAGGTGAAGTCACAAGGGATCAGGGGTGAGCTGGCAAGGTGGATACAGAACTGGCTAGGTTATAGATGGCAGAGAGTAGCAATGGAAGGATGCTTTTCTAATTGGAGGGCTGTGACTAGTGGTGTTCCGCAGGGATCAGTGCTGGGACCTTTGCTGTTTGTATATATATAAATGTTTTGGAGGAAAATGTAACTGGTCTGATTAGTAAGTTTGCAGACGACACAAAGGTTGGTGGAATTGCGGATAGCGATGAGGACTGTCAGAGGATACAGCAGGATTTCGATTGTTTGGAGACTTGGGCGGAGAGATGGCAGATGGAGCTTAAACCGGACAAATGTGAGGTAATGCATTTTGGAAGGTCTACTGAAACATCTACCACCTGGCCGGGCTCATTCCCCAATACCAGGTCCAGTACCGCCCCTTCCCTAGTTGGACTGTCTACATATTGTTTTAAGAAGCCCTCCTGGATGCTCCTTACAAACTCCGCCCCGTCTAAGCCCCTGGCACTAAGTGAGTCCCAGTTAATATTGGGGAAGTTGAAGTCTCCCATCACCACAACCCTGTTGTTTTTACTCTTTTCCAAAATCTGTCTACCTATCTGCTCCTCTATCTCCCGCTGGCTGTTGGGAGGCCTGTAGTAAACCCCCAACATTGTGACTGCACCCTTCTTATTCCTGATCTCTACCCATATAGCCTCACTGCCCTCTGAGGTGTCCTCCCGCAGTACAGCTGTGATATTCTCCCGAACCAGTAGCGCAACTCCGCCTCCCCTTTTACATCCCCCTCTATCCCGCCTGAAACATCTAAATCCTGGAACGTTTAGCTGCCAATCCTGCCCTTCCCTCAACCAGGTCTCTGTAATGGCAACAACATCATAGTTCCAAGCTCTAAGTTCATCTGCCTTACCCGTAATACTTCTTGCATTAAAACATATGCACTTCAGGCCACCAGACCCGCTGTGTTCAGCAACTTCTCCCTGTCTGCTCTGCCTCAGAGCCCCACTGTCCCTATTCCCTAGTTCTCCCTTAATGCTCTCACCTTCTGACCTATTGCTCCCGTGCCCACCCCCCTGCCATATTAGTTTAAACCCTCCCGTGTGACACTAGCAAAGTGGGGTATAGAGTGAATGGTAGAACCCTCAAGAGTATTGAAAGACAGAGAGATCGAGGTGTACAGGTCCACAGGTCACTGAAAGGGGCAACACAGGTGGAGAAGGTAGTCAAGAAGGCATACGGCATGTTTGCCTTCATTGGCTGGGGCATTGAGTATAAGAATTGGCAAGTCATGTTGCAGCTGTATAGAACCTTAGTTAGGCCACACTTGGAGCATGGTGTTCAATTCTGGTCGCCACACTACCAGAAAGATGTGGATGCTTTAGAGAGGGTGCAGAAGAGATTTACCAGAATGTTGCCTGGTATGGAGGGCATTAGTTATGAGGAGCGGTTGAATAAACTCGGTTTGTTCTCACTGGAACAATGGAGGTTGAGGGGCGACCTGATAGAGGTCTACAACATTATGAGGGGCATAGAAAGAGTGGATAGTCAGAGGCTTTTCCCCAGGGTAGAGGGGTCAATTACTAGGAGGCATAGGTTTAAGGTGCACGGGGCAAGGTTTAGAGTAGATGTACGAGGCGAGTTTTTTTTACACACAGGGTAGTGGGTGCCTGGAACTCGCTACCGGAGGAGGTGGTGGAAGCAGGGACGATAGTGACATTTAAGGGGCATCTTGACAAATACATGAATAGGATGGGAATAGAGGGATACGGACCGAGGAAGTGTAGAAGATTGTAGTTTAGTCGGGCAGCATGGTTGGCACGGGCTTGGAGGGCCGAAGGGCCTGTTCCTGTGCTGTATTTTTTTTTTGTTCTTTGTTCTTGTCTCAAGCCAGGACAGTTGGTAGGATTTCGCAAGCCCAGGCCAGATGGTGGGAGATGAATGTAATGCGACATGAATCCCAGGTCCCGGTTGAGGCCGCACTCGTGTGCGGAACTTGGCTATAAGTTTCTGCTCAGCGATTCTGTGCTGTCGCGCGCCCTGATGGCCGCCTTGGAGAACGCTTACCCGGAAATCAGAGGCTGAATGCCCTTGACTGCTGAAGTGTTCCCCGACTGGAGGGGAACATTCTTGCCTGGTGATTGTTGCACGATGTCCATTCATTTGTTTTCGCAGCGTCTGCATGGTCTTGCCAATGTATCATGCTTCGGGATGCCTCTTTAACCTGGGGTTACCCCTATCTCTGGATCTGTAAACACTTAATTAACAGCAAATGCTCGCATTCAAAGCATTGTCTTGCACCTTTGAATTTGTCTATATATATGTTTCTGGAACATACCTCTTCATTCACCTGAGGAAGGAGCAGTGCTCCGAAAGCTGGTGTTTGAAACAAACCTGTTGGACATTTACCTGGTGCTGTAAGATTTCTTACGAAGAAATTATTGACATCTAAAATAAATGCCTGATGTTGGAGTATCTGAGACTTTTCATTTCAAATTCACTCTCATTGGAAGCTCGTGTCCTAATGGAAAGAAGAGCATATACTAATATTCATTTAACATGTACCCCCAAAAAAACATGTCGAGCAATTCTATTGCTTTGCACTGGTGAGAATCAATACTGGGTATCCTTTTCTGAACCAGCAGAAATGCAGAAAATTTGCATGTACCAGCCATAGCATGTGGGCAGAGCCTTTATGACGAGTCACAATTTGTTCAGGTGGAGCACTCAGCTCAATAAGTGCAAAAGTTCAAGGAAATTCAGACGTGGTGTAAGTACCAGTTTGACATGCACCCGCTTAATTTTCCTTTATTTTTTATGTTGGGATTTACCATGACATCCCAATTGCGTTAGACTTCGGACATATGTGCAGAAACATTTTTGGTCTTCAAAGTGCAATTTGTGGCCAGAGCAGTGGGAGCAACTTTGTGGGGCCCTTTCTATGTTTGGTTTAAAATTGATATTTTGAAATATTTATTCAATTTTAAAATCTATTTTAATCAGAACATAGCTTTTGTTTTAGAAAATAACGCTCCCAAGAATTTCTGTAACCTACCACCTGCTGTTAGTTACACTTGTTCTTTCCGATTTAATCTCCATGATGTTTTGTGTGCTAAGTTGCTGGAAGTGAAAGACGGAAAGAGTACAGTGGCCTCTTCAGGGCTTCTGGGATCTGAGTGAACAGGACAGTAACTGTGTATCTCCTTAACCAACCAGATTAAGAATTGTGAAATGAACACTGCACGATCTGAACTAAGTGATTGTAAATTAGAATGGTTATTTCAGTGTCAAATCAGGTACTGAAGGAGAAGGAAAGAAAGATTGAAATGAGAGCGAGAAAAGAGTGATTTACAAAAAAATGATTTAAAAAAAAGTCAAACATCAAAACCAATGAGATTCCATACTTGTATTCATTGACTTTCAGTCCCAGAATGGTTGAACAGCAGTAATTTGTTTAAAAAGATGCTTATACTTTGAATGATTTGACTTTAAATTACAACTTTCTGAAGTGAGTTTCCTTTGTATCTACAATACAAAGCAGAAACCTCCATCCATTTAATTATACGGGGAACTATACAGTCATATGCTATTTTCAGAAAAGCCAACGCTGGAATATTGCATTTTCTGCTGGCAATGTCTTAATTTCCATGCTTAATCGTGTATCTGCCCTTTCTTGATGTTGCAATGGCATTTGCACTCCAGGAACAACAAGCACAATTCGGCTTGTTTTAACTTTTACATTCTGGCCCCCAAATTGCTGGATCTATTAATCTAAAAGTTGCCATACCATTTTAGAAAATCATTGACTTATGTTGATTTCCACAGTCCATATTTGAAGTTGAATTTCTATGAAATGAAAATCGCTTATTGTCACGAGTAGGCTTCAATGAAGTTACTGTGAAAAGCCCCTAGTCGCCACATTCCGGCGCCTGTTCGGGGAGGCTGGTACAGGAATTGAACCGTGCTGCTGGCCTGCTTGGTCTGCTTTAAAAGCCAGCGATTTAGCCCAGTGTGCTATTAGATATGATTATTTTAGTTTTGCATTTGAAATCCAGACACTCTCACTTGCAACATTATAAATTACTCCTGCAATTTGTTTTCCTATTAGCTTTCTGTGGCTGTGGTTTGTAACCCAAACAGTGCATTTGATAGACTTGCTCTGTGACTGATCTTTCTTAAGAAAATTGAGCTATCTGAAGTCAGATTTGTGTTGCATGTTATTAGTAATTATAGAATTCTGTTGGCAGGAAGAATGGGCATTAATTTGTGGGAAATGCTTGTATACCAACAGTGGATTGAATTACTCCAAGTCAAAAGTTGTATCTTGATCTGATGTCTCGTCCACAAGGAACATTAGTGTGTTCTAAAGACCAGAGAGATTATTAAAACCTGAGGGGCTCAAGAATACTTTCATTTAAGCCAAAGACCTCTGACCTAACAGGGCACATTATAACCGGAACATTTTGCATTTGCATTTCAAAGATTATTTTATACTATGTAGACTGTACATCTAGCAATGGCGAAAGAAGCAAATAGTACAACATCACTAATGCAGCATTTTCAATCCAGACTTCTATTTACTTAAGTTCCTGTATTTGACTTTAATGCCACGTTTGGGTGCATCGTAAGCCACAAAAAAATTACATTGGTGTGTTACAATGTTTACGATCCTAATCAGGTCAAAATACCAAAATTAATTGTATCCTAGTATCTTAAATGATGGTGGGGATGCATTTTCTACCAGCAGGGCTCAGATGATGGAATAGCTTCCTGAATTTGGATAAAGCCGATTTGCAGAAATAAAAGCTGCATCTGTTCTTTAATACATAAATACGTGCTTAATTTGCCAAGCCAGTAAGACAATTTTTGATGTGTTTTCAAATAGCTGTTTGCACAGTGCGCCTCTTGCTAAACAGTACAATGAAACTGTTATCTATGACAGATTGTGGCTTAACATAGATTTTTAATTGGCATATCAGCATAGAATTCATGTCATGCTCCAAACATTGCATTTGTTTTTTTTACATTTTCCTGTAGAATGTTGAATGCAGATAAAGTCATGTAGTTATTCCAAAATGATAAATCATTTTGCAGCAAGTTGTCAGTTTGAAGCTAGTTTTTCGCTACATTTAATTTTTAATGTAGCTTTCTGTTTACAAATGTGAGAGTTGGGGATAGGGTGGGGGAGCGGGCCTAGGTGGGGCGCTCTTTTGGAGGGTCAGTGCAGACTTGATGGGCAAAATGGCCTCCTACACAGTAGGGATTCTATTCACTGAATTGAAAAACTGAATTGCTGAGTTTATGGTTCACCTCAATCCAGATCTAAATTTGTACTATTGGTTTGGTTTCTTTTGCCCATTGAGCCGTGCCTCTTAGTGCTATTGAGTTGAGAGTATAATATAGGTGGGCCTACATTAATAAGCGATTTAATATTGTGAAATTAGTAATGGGGTCACAGAAGAATCTTCTGTGGTGATGATGGCGTGGTAAAATTTCATAGGTGCCCCGAATAAGCCACCTTGCCAGCAAGTTAAAAGAACAGTTGAATGGTTGAATAAGTTTAATGTGCAGCACTTCTCCCAAACTAAACCTAAATAAGATTTTTAAAACTGTAAGCTTTGCGATGTTGGACTATACCTTCCATTTTCTGAAGAGATTTCCTATTTTGGGTCTGCGGCATCTGGGAAGTATACTCATATAGAGTATTGTCACTGAGTGTGGCCAAAGGAAATCACACTGTTAGATGTTTAAACAAGGAACCTTCAGCACTAAACGAGCACTGCTTTTTTTTTAACCTACTAATAGCTCTTCTAGTGGTAACTGTACTAACTCAGCTGGAAGTCGGGTGTGAAACTGTCCAGCATAATGGCAAATAATAGGATTAAATCTTTCAATAATAAATGAATGATCTCAGATGAAAAAATAAATTTTTCTACTCAGTAGAAAATTCCTTATACCGTTGTTTTATTCTTAAGGCAAATTGGCTGTGAGATGAATTTTAGAAATTGTCATTTTATATTTTGGGGGGCAACACAGTGGTTAGCATTACTGTCTCACGGCACTGAGAACCTGGGTTCGATACCGGCCTCGCGTCACTGTCCATGTGAAGTTTACACATTTTCCCTGTGTCTGCGTAGGTCTCACCCCCACAACGCAAAAGATGTGCAGGGTATGTGGGTTGACCAGGCTAAATTGCTCCCTTAATTGGAAACATTTACAAATACATATATTTTATATTTTGGGAATTTTGCAGTAATAGTATTAAAACCTAGCAGGCCGACAGTCTGTCTGCTGGAGGTGTGAGTTGAGGTCATTGATTTTGCTAATAGATATTAAATGCATTTTACCTGTTTGCAGATTGAGAGTAAATGTAATGTTGCAACAGTTTGCCTGGCTAAACAAATCAAGGCACATCTTGTAACATGAGACAAAAGAATGCTATGTGCATTGAGTGCAGCTGGTGTAGCTAATAGGAGGGGCCAGGTCTATCTGGACAGAAGAGTAGCTTCCAGGGCTCTAAGCAGAACAGAAGGTTTTCAGCTTGGTCCTAAAAATAAGTTTCTCTCTCCAAGGACTCTGCACCAAGATAAGCAATTAAGACCTGGTTGTTAACTTTATACATGAGTGGTATGTAAAATATATGGGTAGCTTAATTGTTTAAAAAAAATAAATTTAGAGTACCCAATTCTTTTTTCCAATTTTGGGGCAGTTTAGTGTGGCCAATCTACCTACTCTATCGATTGTGAGGATGAGATCCATGCAGACACTGGGAGAATTTGCAAGCCCACGCATACAAAGACCCGGGACTGGGATCGAACGTGGGTCCTCTCTGCTGTGAGGCAGCAGTGCTAACCAATGGGTTGCTTAATTGTAATGTAGAGGCAGGTTTCAGGAAACTAGTTAAGATGTTGTAACTGTTAACTGTAAAGCTAATGTGCTTAATTCTGTGTTAATTAAAGTTTGTTTCAATATAAAAGCTGTCTATTGGTGAGTGTTATCACTCTGTGGTGCACTACCATTTTCTCACAGTTTTACTAAATGCAAATAGTTGGGTCTAATCTAGGATCTCGACACAATTGGGGTTCTGTTCTGGACCCATAACAGTTGTGATATCCTTATCAATGAACCATTATAAAATTCATGACACTGGACAGTTTGCAGTACTTTGGGTAGACTACATTCCGGTTTTTAATTGAAGAAACCTTTGGGATGATGACACTGCCTGCATATCTTATCTAAAGTAGGAAAATGAGGAATGGCACAGGTGACATGGTGGTGCAGTGGTTGGCATTGCCTCACTTCCTCGAGGGCCTGGGTTTGATCCTGGCCCTGGGTCACAGTCCATGTGGAATTTGCACATTCTCCCCGTGGCTGCGTGGGTCTCACCCCCACGACTCGGATGTGCAGGGTAGGTGGATTGGCCATGCTAAATTGCCCCTGAATTGGCAAAAGAAAGAATTGGGCACTTTCTTTTTAAAAAGAAAAAAAAAATGTCACTGGTGAATTCTGTGAATTAGATGGTTCTAATCTTTTGATCTCTTGAATGAAGAAGTGAAAGGAGGCATAGGTTGTGGAAGATTTTGTGCAAAGTTGCCCTGTTTTCCTGAATAATGCTAGCGAAGGCTTCTTGTATGTTAGAAATGTGATTTGTATGGGGTAAGGATGACCAGTTGCCTTATTAGATTATTAATGACCTTCATTAACATACTGTAGTTGTAATCACAGAATCACAAAATACAGTGCAGAAAAGGTCTGTCTGCACCGACCCATGAAAAAACCTGACCTATCTACCTAATCCCATTTGCAAGCACTTGGCCCATAGCCTTGAATGTTATGATATGCCTCGTGTTCATCCAGATACCTTTTTAAAGGATGTGAGGCAACCCATCTCTACCAGCCTTCCAGGCAGTGCATTCCAGACCATTAGCACCCTCTAAAAAGGGTTACCCACCTGGTTGAAATCGTATAAAAGGACACACACCGCTCAGTAGAAGTTAATGAGTCCAATGGTGCAGTACAGGCAAGCTGAAGGAGACAGAGGCTAGTTCCAAAAGCTGAGAATAAGCAAACCCACCGACACTTGGAGATTACATTAGTGAATTAACTCCATCTAGACTGAGTTGAGGTTTTATAAACGTGTGCCATTTTTGGGTAAGATCATACTTGTGGAACTCTGGATTATTTTATTGCTGTTGACTGGGGACCAGACAACATCTTAGAAGAAAAGCTGAAATTCTTTGCAAGGAAAACCGAGTTTTAGTAATAATTATAAGCTTTTATTGTCACAAGTATGAAGTTACTGTGAAAAGCCCCTAGTCGTCACATTCAGGCACATGTTCGGGTACGCTGGTAGGGGAATTGAACTTGCGCTGCTGGTCTTGTTCTGCATTACAAATCAACTGTCTAGCCCACTGAGCTAAACCAGCCCATAAGGACTTTGTGACTGAGTTTGATAACTTGTACGCTGAGTAGATTGCTGAACCAATTCTTAAGTTATATCTGTCATTTAAATGTAATTTGGAGTTTTTAATTAACCATAATTTGCCTGTTAATTTTTGTTTAATGTTGACTTTTTGGGTTTTAGAGTATAGGTGATTAACTAAGATAGTATTTAGTGTTTGCTTTGTTTGACTCTTTTGTACAGTAAAATCCTTGTGTTTTAAACCATGGAATCTTGTGGTTTCATTCTTTTAATAAATAACTAGGATTTTGTATATTTTTTACAAACGCTACTCTTCTCGACGAAGATCAAAATATTATGAACACAGTTATAGAGAAGCTGACAGTGTTCATTGTATTATGTCTGTCTGTACTTTGTGGTTATTTCTGAAGATTATTTCAAATCATCAAAAAATCATTGTAGCAAAAACTGCTTAGTATGATGACTGGTTAATTGAGACATTTGGGGATTGTAATCACTTTTAGATGTACGCATTTTCTAAACTATGAAATTCCCTATTGTGATTGCCTGCCTCAAAAAAGATTACTTAAAGTAGATTTATCAAACTACACTTGCTCTTGCCCCACTTATGGTTTGATAAAGGGTACAACTGTAAATATTTCTAACCTATTAAAGAATGCTGTTTGAGCACAGGCAGGTAATAGTCCAGCCTGATCCTGTCTACACTAACATATCACAAGCACATGCTTTTATCCCAGTGTGAGATAAGTTAATCCAATAGTTTGTTTGGCTCAGTTGATGACCGACCCATGGGGGGGGGGGGGGGGGGGGGGTGGTCTGTTTGTTTTGTTCCAGCGAACTTTTATTGATCTCAGAATGGCTTCAGTGGTTGAAATATATTGTCCAGAACATAGTCTGCACTTCAGGTAGTAAATGAAGGATAAACAACATCCAGAAGTACAGATTAAAGCATCTATATGGAACGTAGGCACATTTGTAGCTGACTACTTAGTAACTTAAGGGGAACCAATGTGATTATTCTGATTGTAGGGTTTGAACTTTAATCAACTAAGCTAACCTTAATCATTAATTATTTGAACTACACAGCTCAGCGTTTACTTTCTTCTGCAACTTTTCTCCTCTTTTCTTTGCTTTTCTGAAGGCATCGATTCAATTTAAATGGAAGCCAAGATGGTGAATGCTAATAGGTGTTTGATTGCCGGGAAATTACAGTTGAACGCGATCCTGTCCTGTCTCACTTGATAGTCATGTATATGCACTTTTCTAACAGTGGCCACCGAGAGCAGTAAACTGATTTTCCTAGATGTAACTGAAAGATGTGGAGCTGAGTCGTAGTGTTTCTACTGCTTGGCTGATTGATCACAGACTGCAAATTGCACTTGGAATTATCTATTCTGCTCATATCAAACATAGAGAGCTGATTTTGTTTCAAGACCCAGTAATCATTTCTAATTAAGTAACTCGTTGATATGTATAACTTGGTGAATAGTGTCGATTTCAGAGGCATTAGCCGTACCTTTTCTTTGGAAGCATAAAAGATTGATCTTGCTTTCCATGGTTTGAATGGGAATTTAAATTACCCATGGAAATTGGTTAAAATTTGGTCCCCAGTTACAACTATGAACATTGAGTTTTGTGCAATCAGAGTAATCATTGTGGAGTGTATAGAGGTTTGTGGAGGTTCAATGTTTCTGTCTTGACAGAAGGAGGTTGATTCTTGTAATATTGGTTGGTTATCGCCACCTTTAGTAGAACTCCTTAATCATCCCTTCATGTGTACTTAACCTTCTCTAGGTACAAAAACTCCAGGAGGGGCATGGGGCTGGTTTAGCACAGGGCTAAAGAGCTGGCTTTTAAAGCAGACCAAGGTAGGCCAGCAGCATGTTTCAATTCCCGTACAAGCCGGAATGTGGTGATTAGGGGCTTTTCACAGTAACTTCATTTGAAGCCTACTTGTGACAAGCTATTTTCATTTCCATTTCAGTATATCTCCTAACCATAATGGGGCACTTGGTGGGGTTGGAGATCTCCACCCCAACAGGACTCTCCTCCAGGCAATCAACGAGGCGAAGGCAAGGACGTCTTGCATGACCTCGCCTCGACTTATACCTGAGCGGCCTCTGGGTCACTACACCACCCCAGCACCTTTTAATATGTTGGCCGCCCAGTAATAAAAAAGCAAATTAGGCAGCGCTAGGCCCCCAGATTGCCTGTCCTATGTAAAATGGTCCGACGAATTCTCGGAGTCTTGCCCACCCAAATAAAAGATGTTGTCAATCTGTTTACCCTCCCAAAAAAGGATGAGGTAGGAAGACATTGGCAATCCCCCAGAAACCATGACATAATCATTTTAATAGATGGGACCCTGCCCGCCAAGGATGGTAATTTTCTGGCATTCGTTTGGGGCGAATATTACTTGCAACACATCAACCCAAGCCTAAGTATTGTCCAGGTCTTGCTGCATTTGGACACTGACTGCTTCATATTTGAACTTCCTTAAAAATCCATCACTTTGACCAAGCTATTGCATAACCTCCGAATAAAGGTATGCCATTGTCTGACTTGACATCTTGTGTTTTATTAAACCATTATGAAGCACCATTGGATCTTTTTCCACATGAAAGAACTTGTGTGTTAATGCAAATAATTGAAAATCCCTGACAAGAAATAATGTATATTTGGTTGTAAGCTGTAATAACTTTGACTCACCAACTAGGCATGAAACAGCTAAAATTCATTTACAACTTTTCACAGTAACTTCATTTGAAGCCTACTTGTGACAATAAGTGATTTTCATTTCAACGAATCTGTCTTGAGCCAAAAGCCTGAGCTTGCTAGGTTGATGGTTTTTCAGGGTCATGTGACCTTATTGACCAGTCGCCACTTAAAAGGGCCTAGCAACACATCCCGCCCGCCCCATCTCTATCGTTTCAATGATTAAAAAAAAATGTAGAGTACCCAATTCATTTTTTCTTCCAATTAAGGGGCAATTTAGCGTGACCAATCCACCTACCCTGCACATTTTTGGGTTGTGGGGGTGAAATCCACGCAAACACTGGGAGAATGTGCAAACTCCACAGACAGTGACCCAGAGCCGGGATCGAACCTGGGACCTCGGTGCCATGAGTCATCAGGGCTAACCCCTTTTTCACAATGATAACAATTAAACAAGACAGTCCCCAACACATTTAACCCATTCAACCAGCCCATCATAGATTTAACCTCTCTGGTGATTACCACCTTCTGGCAGAATGGTGTTACCCCACCGACTTGGATGCTTCTGCTGGGGTACTTTCTGCAGACTCTAGTCCATGCAAGTGGTCTTCATGTTTCCTGATGAATCTTGTACTTTCACTTCGTATGTCAGCGGTCCTATCTTGGCTGCAACAACTCCTGGGACCCAGCTTGGTCTGCTTCCAAAATTTCTGACATACACTGGTTCATCTATTCAAATGACCTTGCTGCTCTGCCTGAATCGTAGTCTTCTGACTGCTCTGACTGACCTCTATCCTTCCTGGCAAATTCAGAAATACCAGGCTTAGTCTGTTCTTCAGATGCTGGCCCATCAATAATTCCGCTGTTGGCACTGAATGTGGCGTTGTCCAATATCCTAGAAGAGATAGAGGCTTTCTGGTTTCCAGAGCCACACCTTAAAAATAGTTTTTTCCTAATTAAGGGGCAATTTAGCAGCGCCAATCCACCTACCCTGCACATCTTTCGGGTGTGGGGGTGAGACCCATGCAGACACGGGGAGAATGTGCAAACTCCACACGGAGAGTGACCCCGGGCCGGGATCGAATCCAGGTCCTCGGTGCCATGAGGCAGCAGTGCTAGCCACTGTGCCATCCTCCAGTCACCACCTCGAAGGTTTGGACTCTCATTCAGCCAGTCAATTGGATACTGGGTGGTATGGTGCAATCCAATATGCTTCATTCCATTCGTGGAGGTGGAATTCAGTACTTGTGAAAGCCGTTCCATTATCCAACACGATCACTTCAGGTTTCCCATGGGATGTAAAACACTGACACAGTTTCTCAACTGTGTCACGCACCATTGTGGACTTTCAAATACTTCTGTTGCAACTGGCATTGATTGCAATGCTTCACTCGCCCCTTAATGGCAGCATCTATGCCAGTCCACCAAATATAAATCCTGGCGTATTGCTTTTGACATGTGGAATAGGCACTATGTAATTCAGCCAAGAGCAACTCCCTTGAATGAATGAATGAATGAATGAAAATGAAAAATCGCTTATTGTCACAAGTAGGCTTCAATGAAGTTACTGTGAAAAGCCCCTAGTCAACACATTCCGGCGCCTGTTCGGGGAGGCTGCCCTTCCTTGCACAGGGACAATTACTCTTGCTCCCCAAAGTATGATGCCATCTTCACAACTCAATTCATCTTTCTGACAATATGGCTTCAACTCTTCACACCCACTTGTTGGCTCATCCTGCTAATATTCTGTGCTTCACTTTCGACAATAGTGGGTCTCTGCTGGTCCAATACATTATTTGCTGCACCAAAATTGGCAATGTGTCCAAGCGGTTTTGCGGCATCACAATTTCCGGTGTTGGAATGTATACTTGTCTGCTGATGAGATGAATGCCCAAGGATGAATCCTTGCTGACGTGATTGACGGAATAACCCTGTTTTCCTTAAAAAGACCAAAAGTGGTTTGTGGTCTGCTATAATGGTAAAGTGTCTTCCATGTACAACTGCTGGAACTTCTTTACTCCATACACGACAGCCAACTCTTTTTTTCCACCTGAGAATAGCCTTTTTCGGCCTCTGAATGGGTTCTGGTCTTTCGGCCTCTGAATGGGTTCAGACCATCATCCATTATATGATACAAAACTGCATTGATGCCATAAGGAGAGGCAACTCAAGTTAACATCCAATTTCTGGATGGGTCAAAGTGTACCAATAAATGAGATGAATGTAATAACTTCATGTTGTTAAAAGCTTCTCTGAGGTGTCTTCCAAACCCAATGCTGGTACTTCTTTAGTAACACATGCATGAATTGAACAATGTTGACAAATGCAACAGAAAACACCCATAATAATTCACCGTTCCTCAGAAGGATTTAAGCTCAGATATGTTCTGGGGGCTGGTGCCTCCTTTATTGCTTTAAACCTGTCTTTCATGGGGGCATCCCATGTGCGTCCACCCAATAACCCAGGCAAGCCACTTCATTGGACCTGAAAGGACATTTCTCCTTGAGGCAAACTGCAGCCGATTGAAATCATCTTGGCACTTCTTCCAATTTTTTTTTTTTAAATTTAGAGTATCCAATTCATTTTTCCAATTAAGGGGCAATTTAGCGTGGCCAATCCACCTACCCTGCATATCTTTGGGTTATGGGGGCGAAACCCACGCAAACACGGGGAGAATGTGCAAACTCCACACGGACAGTGACCCAGAGCCGGGATCGAACCGGGGACCTCGGTGCCATGAGGCAGCAGTGCCATAGTTATGCCCTTGAAGTCTTAATGTAATGCATGAATATTCCAAAGTGACGTTTTGCATGGGATCTTGTAGCAGGAGCCAATACGAAAGCAAAGTAAAAGAAGAAAAAAATACCTCAATACCTGGGGGGCGGCGACACGGTGGTGCAGAGGTGGTCGATCCCAGGTTCGATCACGGCCCCGGGTCAGTGTCCGTGTGGATATTCTCCCTGTGTCTGCGTGGGTCTCGCCTCCACAACCCAAACGATGTGCAGAGTAGGTGGATTGGCCATGCTAAATTGCACTTTAATTGGAAAAAAAAAATTGGATACTAAGTTTTAAAAAAATAATCTTTGGAATGGGGTACTGGTCTAGCTTGGCAGCCTGATACACTGTCAATTTGTAATCCCCACAGATATGGATGGTCTTGTCTGGTTTTATCACAGGACTGTGGGGGCTGCCCATTCTGCAAACTGGGCTGACCGGATTTAACCCAGTTTTTCTAACCTTTGCAATTCTGTCTCCACCTTTTCTAATAAGGCAGACTGCATGGGTCTGGCCCTGAAAAACTGTGGGGCTGTCTCTGGGTCTGCGTGGATCTTCGCCTGCAGGCCCTTAATTTTCCCTAGCTCATCGCAAGGTACACCTTTGTGCTTTTTTAATTCAAGCAAACCTCATTTGAAAGTATATGTCCGATTTAATTTCTTTGAGCTAGTGGCAGCCCAGTCAATTTTTTCCTTGGCCTGATACAACTGCTGGTGGGAGTTGGGCAGATTGATGCTGATATCTCACTGGTATAGTGGTAGTACCCAGGATCTTGATGGCCTCTCCCAATTTTATTGATGTATTCCTTGAACCCAAAGACTGAACCCCTTTTCGCAAGTACCTGCACGTGTGTTCCTCTGTTACGGTAGCGAACGTTGCCGTGCCTACTTTCATCTCTATAGGTTTGCCATTAACCAACAGCACCACTGTGATAGGAGCTACCGTGTCCACTTTCATGTTGTTCAGTGAATGAACACACAAATCGTTGTCGGGAAATCTTCTGCACTGTGTACTTGTGATGTGCTACTGCCTTTAATACCAAGCAGGCTTGACTAGGTCTTACAACGGTGCCTCAAGTGCCCCTTCCTGTGGCATGAATAGCATTCTGCTTCCTTAAATCTGGAAGCTTCTGGGGAGTGATTACCCCCGCATCGGCAACACTCTGCTTTGATCCTTGGTGTTGCATTCACTCTCCTAAATCTTTTGACTCCGTTTGCTGCTACTTTTGCTTTTGCTTCCCATTTAAAACTAACATTTTCGCTTTTGGCGCCACTGATGACTGCAGCTTCCCACCCTAACTGAATCCCCTGTGTGCCCTTCTCAGCGCTTTCCATCAGTAGCACTATCTCCATCACCTTCTTTAAAAATTGATATGTGTCTTCACAGACAGCTTTCTCTGGATGGCCTCATCATTGACTCCACAAACCAAGCGACTTCTCAGCATATTGTTCCGAAGTCGCAGTGCTCTGCGATTTCCCTTGGATCGATTCCGGGTGCTGACTGGCAGCCACAAAGCTGCAAAAATCTAAGATAGTATGTTTGTAAATAAACGTTGGCTCTTTCATACCTAGCTGGTGAGCCAAAGTATATATTACATTGGCAACGAGGATGAAGCAGAGGATGTATGATCCCAATACTGAGTACAGAATCCGTTGAGATCCAAGTCTGGTTGCAAGACAGGAGTGTGTTGCAAGAAAAATGGCTCTATATGGTCAATTTGGTTCCTTTGATGCCTCCTCCATTGAGGCTTGAACACCGTGTATAGAACGTCTACATTATTATTTTATGGTGGGTCATGTGACCCAATCGACCAATCGTCACCCCTTAAAGGGGCCAGACACCACAAACCTTAACTGTCTCAAACATGAAGTACTAAACAAGGCACCAGAGGGCACCTTGGGCAACTGTTTGTACGTACCAAAGCATTCTTTCATCAATGTCTTGAAACAAATACTTGAAAAGACCTATTTGGAATAGCTTGAAGTCGGAATATTTTTACTCAGTTTGCAATCTGTCACCAAATCAGACATTATTATCATTCAAAGTGTTTAGGAGACAGTTGCACAGTCGATGCAAAATGCTTAAAGCATTAGAATCTGCTCACAAGTCATATGAGTGAAGATGTGTTGCAACACCACAAAATTGTGCAATAAAGTGATCTTGAAGATGGCATAACCCAGTTTAGGGTCCATCTTCTACACTGTTGGACACATGTCAATCAATTCTCAAAGACTGTCAAGACTGCTATCACAGATTGCCTGGTACTTGCTGCCAGCAGGCACTTGGAATGTTTATTTTAAGAAAATGACGCTGTGTTAGATATTGTTGCCATCCTACAAAAAAGAATTTTAGCAATTTGCTGTAAAATTAAGATTTGTAATGTATGATTTTTATTCCAAGCTCTGGTTTATTTAGTTTTGTACTATTGGTAAAACACCAATTTCAAACACCTGTGATAGTGCGTAGTATAGGTGCATTTTTGCATTTCCTCTGATTGAATCTCGTCTCCATGTAAGACATGCAATCTTTTGGCAATGATATTCTGAGATGTGTGTACAGCTGTTGAGGGGCAATTGTCAGTGTCCTAATCTGGTCACATTTCCCATTGGTTCATTCTTGCAGCATAAACCATGGACCTTAGATTCATAGATCAAATTTAAATAGGAACTCTTGTGTAAATGTCAAAATTTTAATGCTTTCTGAAATTGATGTCATCCAATATAAGTACAACAGATTTCATTCAGTAATACTCGAATTGATCTTCTGTGCCATATAACTTTGCTTTTTGTATATAATTATCACAGTGTTACCATTTTTTTGCCCCCTCCCCCTTCTCCCTTTTGGACGGTAAATTAGCTGGCTGTACTGACAATTGCTTTGCACGTGCTGTCACTGACTCCGACAGAAACCTGTGATAAGAAATATTCACACTTGGTTGCTCAGTCATAAACAAGTAATGGGACTGAATTGCAGTGCAATAAGCAAATCAGTGGTACATTGTGAAGCATTTCTCTGCCCCTTATGGCAGTGACAATTTAGTTCATTCTTCACTGACCCAATAGTATGTCTGTCAGCCATCTAAATATGATCATCTTGTAGCAAGGGGCCTTCTTTAAATGTATTAATCTGTCATGCATTCAGAAGTTGGAATCCCTTTATCCGTGTCTTGTTTTTTTTGCTTGACTGATCTGATGCCTGACTGCTCAAGGGTAGGCTCCGTTCTCTATTGTGCTTGAAGTTTTTGCTCTCTGGGATTTGATGGACTGGATTAGTATTCCAGCCATGTTTGGGACAGAACCGCCTATTCTCAATGAGTTGGATAAGGAGCACAATCAATTGTATTACTTGGCTTGTTTCTTGATTATTACTTGTGTAATCCCATGAGTGAAGCACAGGAGGTTGGCTGTCCACAGCATGCTGTTGAAATAGTGCATTTAGTTTTAAAACCAGTCATGGTTTTTTGTCGGTTTTGTTTTGCACAAGGACATTCATTCAGCTGGAAGAAAAAAACATTCTGACTTCTCAAGCTGTTGAGAATGGCTAAATTTGAACTTCTTGGCGGTGTGAATACTGAGCTGCTCTCTTTCCAGTTTTACTAGCATGTTATTGTTTGTGTGGGGGGAAAAAGGTTTTTGTGCAGAGACTTAAAATTGTAATTTCAAAATATCTTAATTCCTCCCCCCAACGTCGTAGCCAGAAATGTCTAATGTAGACTTCCAAACTGTTTTGACAATTGTCATTTGCACAAGCCACATCAAAGGAACTTGCTCTGTATGTAAAAGGCTCATAGTTTATGTGCTGAAAGGTCAGTTTGACATTTTATTGTCTAGTTTTAAACTTATATAATTAACAATGGGGATGTGAGGGGAGGTGTGTAAGACTGTTGGTTTGTCAAAGCAGCCTGAGACCAGTGATCTATTCTGTGATTTTTGTTTAAGGCTTAAATAAGTAGAATATATCCAGCTTCTTCCCACCTTTCAACAAGCACGCAAGGACAGCACTTTTATTCAGGAAGTGTGTTGCCTTTGAGTTTCACAGTGTATTCACTATTTGCACCAATAATATCTAAGCAAGGTGGTGAGGACAAGTAGAACTTCATAGACAAACCACATATAGTGTTCCTGATTCAGTATGTATTATACTTCCGTTGGAAATGCAGAACTGATACTTGGATGTGATTGTGTTTTTGAGGGCCGATTAAATGTAGATGTCTGAATGTAATTTAAAAAAAGCTTTTTTTTAAAAAAGGGTACCCAATTCATTTTTCCCAATTAAGGTGCAATTTAGTGTGGCCAATCCACCTAGCCTGCACATCTTTGGGTTGTGGAGGTGAAACCCATGCAAACACGGGGAGAATGTGCAAACTCCCCCACGGACAGTGACCCAGAGCCGGGATCGAACCGGGGACCTCGGTGCCATGAGGCAGCAGTGCCATAGTTATGCCCTTGAAGTCTTAATGTAATGCATGAATATTCCAAAGTGACGTTTTGCATGGGATCTTGTAGCAGGAGCCAATACGAAAGCAAAGTAAAAGAAGAAAAAAATACCTCAAATTCTTGAAATCTGAAATAAGAAATGCTGATAACATTTCATCAGAACTAGATTATTCCAGTGAACAGAGCTTTTTTTTTCTCCTTCTAAAAACTGTTCAAGTGTAACATCTCTTGGTTCTGACCAAAGATCATTGACCTGAAACATGAACACCACCTTTCTTTCTCCACAGATCCTGTCTGACCTACTATTTCCAGCATTTTCTGTTTGTTTCTGGTATGAAAATAATAATACTCATGATGTTGGGAGTTCCCATCCCCAACCACCCAATTTTCCAGCGCATTCAATTTTTATCTGATCTAGTGTGTGTGTTCAGGAGCTATGGAGGACCACTGGGGAATGATGGCAAGTGGTTTGACACTTTGCGTAAGACAACAGACGACAACTGGATGAAGGCAGTAACATGCGCTATTTTACAGCTGTTAAATCATGGTAATGTAGACTGTGAATTTATTGCAGGACATTTCACCTCAGGGTATTATAGAGAATGATGGAGTACTTCATGAAAAACATTGTTTGTCAATTTTCACATTAAACTTTAAGTATTTGCAACCCTGGGACTGCGATTTCAGAGTACAAGTTTTTTTTAGTAAGATGTTGTGTTAAGCTACGGTAACTATCCAACCCTATATTTAAGGCAACTTCTATTAATTATGCCTTTAATGTTATAAAATGGAACCAGCCGGTGAACACTAAGATAATTGGAAGAGATTGCCTGAAGGCATAGTCAAAGTGATATATCTTGAGGAGACTTTTGAAGCTGAGCCCATGAAAATCGACAAAAAGTGGAATGATAATGGAGTGTGACAGTGTGGGTTTGGATCTGCGAGTTTTGGAAGAGGACAGACGGTGTGAATGCTAGAGAAGCCAAGTTTGTGGGTGATGAATGCGCAAAGTGTATCAGTGACAGTGTCAAATGGCTAGTACCTATTCTATGCAATGAGGGATGACATAGTTGCATAGTAGGATATCATTTTGGCTATGCTGTGACATGTAGGACAAATCTAGCCGGCATATCTACTGCCTTTGTCTGTAACTCTGATCCAGAATTGATGTCTGAAGTTCTGCTCCTTGGACTCTGTCAGGATTGCTATATGACTGAGGACAATGGGAGCTTTTTTTGTTTTTTCTCATTCAGGACAGTCTTTCATGCAAATGATGATTTTCTGAACTGGTAGGTCTATCTACATTTGAAACTATATTATTTCTAAGTGTGACTTTAGAAGGATACATTAAATTGAATTTTAAAACAAATGAAGTCAAATGAGTGTTCCTCCGTGGTAGTCTTGGCTAAGCAATAGCATATTTACCTCAGTAAGAGTTTAAGCCTGTGCAGGTGGACAGAAAAGATCCCATAGCACTACTCAAAAAGGGGCAGATGATTTTTCGCAGTGTCTTGCCTTGCCATCCATGGCTCAGTTGGCAACAACCTCTGAATCAAAGCTGACGTTCCAGTTTAGTACTGAGGGAATGCTGTACTGTTAGTAGTGTTGTCTTTCGGCTGACACATTAAACAACGACCCAGCTCCCCCTCAGTGGTATAAAAGATTCCATGATACTTCAAGAAGAACAGTTTTCGTGGTGCCCTGGCAAACATTTATCCCTCCACCAACATGACTAAAATGTATTATCTGGTCATTGTCATCTCACTGTTTGTGATATAGGGGCTGTTTAGCACAGGGCTAAATTGCTGGCTTTGAAAGCAGACCAAGGTAGCAGCACGGTTCAATTCCCGTAACGGCCTCCCTGAACGGGCGCCGGAATGTGGCGACTAGGGGCTTTTCACAGTAACTTCATTGAAGCCTACTTGTGACAATAAGCGATTTTCATTTCATTTCATATACCCCTGCTCCTATAACCCCACCTAACCTTTTGGGCAATATTAGCATGGCTAATTCACCTAATCTGCACATCTTTGGACTGTGGGAGGAAACTGGAGGAAACCCACGCAGACGCGGGAAGAAGGTGCAAACTCCACACACAGTCACCCGAGGGCGGAATCGAACCCGAGTCTCTGGCGCTGTGAGGCAGCAGTGCTTGCCACTGTACTGCCCATATGCTGGCCATCTGATGACATTTGTGTGTGTTGTAATTATTCCCCAATTGTAGAAGGAATGAGATTGTGGCATGTAAAACATGTGTTTTGGTCTCAGTTTCTTAGATGATGCAGAACCTGCTAGTAGTAACCACTTATAGACCTGATCTATATATGATCAAGTCACTCTATTCTATTTTGACACTGGATTATTTCAATTTCTCAATGGGAGAAAGATGGGTTGAAAGAAAATATTTAACACGATTGTGCACTTCCTGCACATTGTGGGTCCAGTGAGTAGTGTTCAATCTATAAAATATTAGTTATCGTGATAACATAACTTTGCAAAATAATTCCTAATTATGTAATATCTTCTGATAGTTGAAGACTTGGTGTGTTACTGCTCTGTGTAACCTACGTTTCTGAAAGGTACATATTATAGGGTTTAAAGAACATATATTTTTAATCAGTTTTTAATAAACTATGCGTAAACACAAACAATAACAACCCCACCACCCTTTCCTGGCCACCATCTCCGGTAGAACCCGTCAATTGAGCACTTCATGGTGTACTTAACTTTTTCAAGATATAAAAATTCTGTAAGATCTCCAAGCCATATTGAGGCATTGCGTGGAGAAGGTGACCTCCACCTCATTAGTATCAGCCTATAAGCAATCAGTGAGGCGTGGGCGAGAACATCAGCCTCCGTCCCTGTCTGTAGCTTCGGCAAGTCCGACACCCCTTTACAGAGTTACAGTATTCATAATGTTGGGAGTATTCACAGTTCAAATGTTCCAAAAATAAAACAGATGACTGATCATTTTAAGCGTTACAGTAACATGCCATAGTTTGAGTTAGAAAACAAATTCAAATCTCTCCCCTCCCCCATCCATGGGTGATTTTTCCATCCAAATTCTTTAACTGCAGGCATCTAAGGCAGTCAGCATTGTGCTTAAAGACTAAATCCACAAATGGGTACAATTTAATGGCCTCTTGCCGATCTGACAACACTCCTCGGGGCGGGGGGGGGATCCTATTTGAACATTAAGCAGGTCGCAGTATTTCCTTTTTGTTTCTCAACACTCTTATCTCATGCCAGTCTCTGTTGATTGTGTGTTAACATGGACAATTTTATTGGTTACTGGTACAAGTCTGTTCTAGTTCCTTTTTGCCAAAGTAGCTTTTACCAACAGATGTTTTGGTGTTAGTGGCTGTATTTTGGAAATCCTTTTGAATGATCTGTTTGCTGTGGAACTTTGAAAACACATATTGTCTTTATTATTGCATTGTGAGTTGTTGCCCAAAGTGTTGGGTAGCTGCAGCATACCATGGAATTCCAATGTGCAATGTGTTAAGTTGGCCAGAATTAACAATAATATCTGATATATTTGTGCAACACAAGGGAGGGAAAAAAATGGTCTGTTAAACTAGAAGATGCTTTCCAGAATTACTGTGATTACAAACTTTAAATCCGTCTTTGGTTCAGGTTCCAGATTTACATTTGTTGTTCTAATTATAGCCCTGAAATTCAGCCCTAGTAATTGCTTCTATGTTTATTCCCATTTCTACTTTTCCCACATAAACACAACATAGTTAACAGCAGGTCGCTGAAAAAAAGAAGCATGTCGAAGCTTTTTGTCTTGTGCTCATCAGGACACTTCAAGAATATCAATATAAGGATAAAACAACAATCTATACTGTATGAGAAGCGAATGCTTGGTTGGCAAGTGGACTCTGGTGGAGGCATTGCCATGGAGAATGCACCAGTTGATGGTGACGGACAGTTACATAATCTGCCAACATACCTACATTCGCCGCTAACAGGATGCTGCTGTTAAGCCAAAAAGACGTTCTGCCTATCTCACAAATTAGTAATGTAGTATATAAATTTCAGTGCCACTGTGACATTATGTAGGTCGAATGTCCCAAAGATTGATAGATCGTATCAAATAGCATGTCCCACCCACTGTTTGCAATGGACAAGGTGCACACCATATCCACCCAAACAGCCAGTGCTTACAAAACTTAAAAAAAAAAAATTTTGAGTACCCAATTCATTTTTTCCAATTAAGGGGCAAGTTAGCGTGGCCAATTCACCTACCCTGCACATCTTTGGTTTGTGGGGGTGAAACCCAGGCAAACAAGGGGAGAATGTGCAAACTCCACACTGACTGTGTCCCAGAGCTGGGATCGAACCTGGGACCTCGGCGCCATGAGGCTGCACGGCTAACCCACTGCGCCACCGTGCTGCCCTCGGTGCTTACAAAACTTGATACACCGTGTCCAACCTTCGATTTGACAACATTTGCTAAATAATCCTCAGTGTGCCAAAAATTATGCTGCCAACTAATTTAAGATTATCAGTCTGGCTTGCAGTGTGGTGCATGGTGTGTACTGGAAGCTACATATATTAACACACAGGGACCTATTCTTTGTAGACAGAAAGAACATGTACAGACATTGCACCTGTTTCAGCTAAACAAAGCCATTTGCTGATTCATCTCGGGGGGGGGGGAAATGCCTTGACTAATCAAGGGTAAGCTGCTTGGTTAAAATTTAAAACCATGCTTGGCAGTTAATGGTCAGTCACCATCAACCAGTGCATTCTCCATGGCAACGCCTCTACCAGTCCACTTGCCAACCAATCAGCACTCTTAGTATAAATTGTTGTTTTCTGCTTGCCATTGGTATTCTTGCGAAGCGTCCTGAAGAAGAAAAGCTTTGCCATGTCTCTTTTTTCAGCAATACTCTAGTTCTGTACTACCAAGCGGCTAATAGTAGGTTATAGTATTAATTATACTATTTTAATATGAAATATTAAACATTGCTTATCTTTTTTGATAAACTTCCACCGCTTCCCTGGTTTGAATTAATAGGTAGTCTAGGAGCTGGGTTGGCAAATTGTTTCCAAGTCCATGCTAATATCTTTCTAAAGTGGTCCCCCAGGAGTGGCATGAGAATGGAATTGTCCATTTATGGGATGCTCTGTTGATGCAGTTGAATTTGGAAACTGTTATGAAAAGCGATTAGCAAGAACCCACATCCTGTGCCCAACTTCCCCCCCCCCCCCCCAAGTTGTTGGTAAGGTCTGATCAGGGACCAGGAACGTTTTGTTTAAAGCAGACAAAAGTTTGGGATTTAAGATACTTGCTCAGTGAATAAGGGCACAGGATTCCATGTGTTTTGAGCAAACAAAAATAAACTTTACTCCGCAAGTTAAGAAAGATAAAACTGTGTACAAGAAAGATAAAACCGTGTACAATAGCTATCTTACACTCTCAAATCCAGGGTAACTGAGGTATATGTGAATTAACGTGCGACACAATAAATGGCAGATGCAATCGAGAGAGAGTCGATGGATTTCTCAAAACCCACCCAGATGTCAGTAACATTGTGCATTGTGAGTCAAGCAATCTCACTGAAACAAACACTCGGCCTGGTGTGTGTGTCGATCTCTCTTTCTGTCTGTCGGACTCTCTTTCTGTCTGTCGGACTCTCTTTCTGTCTGTCGGACTCTCTTTCTGTCTGTCGGACTCTCTTTCTGTCTGTCGGACTCTCTTTCTGTCTGTCGGACTCTCTTTCTGTCTGTCGGACTCTCTTTCTGTCTGTCGGACTCTCTTTCTGTCTGTCGGACTCTCTTTCTGTCTGTCGGACTCTCTTTCTGTCTGTCGGACTCTCTTTCTGTCTGTCGGACTCTCTTTCTGTCTGTCGGACTCTCTTTCTGTCCTTCTTTCTCTCTGTCGGTCCCTCTTTCTCTCTGTCGGTCCCTCTTTCTCTCTGTCGGTCCCTCTTTCTCTCTGTCGGTCCCTCTTTCTCTCTGTCGGTCCCTCTTTCTCTCTGTCGGTCCCTCTTTCTCTCTGTCGGTCCCTCTTTCTCTCTGTCGGTCCCTCTTTCTCTCTGTCGGTCCCTCTTTCTCTCTGTCGGTCCCTCTCTCTGTCTGTCGGTCCCTCTCTCTGTCTGTCGGTCCCTCTCTCTGTCTGTCGGTCCCTCTCTCTGTCTGTCGGTCCCTCTCTCTGTCTGTCGGTCCCTCTCTCTGTCTGTCGGTCCCTCTCTCTGTCTGTCGGTCCCTCTCTCTGTCTGTCGGTCCCTCTCTCTGTCTGTCGGTAGCTCTCTCTGTCTGTCGGTCGCTCTCTCTGTCTGTCGGTCGCTCTCTCTGTCTGTCGGTCGCTCTCTCTGTCTGTCGGTCGCTCTCTCTGTCTGTCGGTCGCTCTCTCTGTCTGTCGGTCGCTCTCTCTGTCTGTCGGTCGCTCTCTCTGTCTGTCGGTCGCTCTCTCTGTCTGTCGGTCGCTCTCTCCCTCCGTCGGTCGCTCTCTCCCTCCGTCGGTCGCTCTCTCCCTCCGTCGGTCGCTCTCTCCCTCCGTCGGTCGCTCTCTCCCTCTGTCGGTCGCTCTCTCCCTCTGTCGGTCGCTCTCTCCCTCTGTCGGTCGCTCTCTCCCTCTGTCGGTCGCTCTCTCCCTCTGTCGGTCGCTCTCTCCCTCTGTCGGTCGCTCTCTCCCTCTGTCGGTCGCTCTCTCCCTCTGTCGGTCGCTCTCTCCCTCTGTCGGTCGCTCTCTCCCTCTGTCGGTCGCTCTCTCCCTCTGTCGGTCGCTCTCTCCCTCTGTCGGTCGCTCTCTCCCTCTGTCGGTCGCTCTCTCCCTCTGTCGGTCGCTCTCTCCCTCTGTCGGTCGCTCTCTCCCTCTGTCGGTCGCTCTCTCCCTCTGTCGGTCGCTCTCTCCCTCTGTCGGTCGCTCTCTCCCTCTGTCGGTCGCTCTCTCCCTCTGTCGGTCGCTCTCTCCCTCTGTCGGTCGCTCTCTCCCTCTGTCGGTCGCTCTCTCCCTCTGTCGGTCGCTCTCTCCCTCTGTCGGTCGCTCTCTCCCTCTGTCGGTCGCTCTCTCCCTCTGTCGGTCGCTCTCTCCCTCTGTCGGTCGCTCTCTCCCTCTGTCGGTCGCTCTCTCCCTCTGTCGGTCGCTCTCTCCCTCTGTCGGTCGCTCTCTCCCTCTGTCGGTCGCTCTCTCCCTCTGTCGGTCGCTCTCTCCCTCTGTCGGTCGCTCTCTCCCTCTGTCGGTCGCTCTCTCCCTCTGTCGGTCGCTCTCTCCCTCTGTCGGTCGCTCTCTCCCTCTGTCGGTCGCTCTCTCCCTCTGTCGGTCGCTCTCTCCCTCTGTCGGTCGCTCTCTCCCTCTGTCGGTCGCTCTCTCCCTCTGTCGGTCGCTCTCTCCCTCTGTCGGTCGCTCTCTCCCTCTGTCGGTCGCTCTCTCCCTCTGTCGGTCGCTCTCTCCCTCTGTCGGTCGCTCTCTCCCTCTGTCGGTCGCTCTCTCCCTCTGTCGGTCGCTCTCTCCCTCTGTCGGTCGCTCTCTCCCTCTGTCGGTCGCTCTCTCCCTCTGTCGGTCGCTCTCTCCCTCTGTCGGTCGCTCTCTCCCTCTGTCGGTCGCTCTCTCCCTCTGTCGGTCGCTCTCTCCCTCTGTCGGTCGCTCTCTCCCTCTGTCGGTCGTCGCTCTCTCCCTCTGTCGGTCGCTCTCTCCCTCTGTCGGTCGCTCTCTCCCTCTGTCGGTCGCTCTCTCCCTCTGTCGGTCGCTCTCTCCCTCTCGTCGTCGCTCTCTCCCTCTGTCGCTCGCTCTCTCCCTCTGTCGTCGCTCTCTCCCTCTGTCGCTCGCTCTCTCCCTCTGTCGCTCGCTCTCTCCCTCTGTCGCTCGCTCTCTCCCTCTGTCGCTCGCTCTCTCCCTCTGTCGCTCGCTCTCTCCCTCTGTCTCTCGCTCTCTCCCTCGCTCTCTCGCTCTCTCCCTCGCTCTCTCGCTCTCTCCCTCTCTCCCTCGCTCTCTCCTCTCTCCCTCGCTCTCTCCCTCTCTCCTCGCTCTCTCCCTCTCTCTCTCGCTCTCTCCCTCTCTCTCTCGCTCTCTCTCTCGCTCTCTCCCTCTCTCTCGCTCTCTCCTCTCTCTCTCGCTCTCTCCCTCTCTCTCTCGCTCTCTCCCTCTCTCTCTCGCTCTCTCCTCTCTCTCTCGCTCTCTCCCTCTCTCTCTCGCTCTCTCCCTCTCTCTCTCGCTCTCTCCCTCTCTCTCTCGCTCTCTCCCTCTCTCTCTCGCTCTCTCCCTCTCTCTCTCGCTCTCTCCCTCTCTCTCTCGCTCTCTCCCTCTCTCTCGCTCTCTCGCTCTCTCTCTCGCTCTCTCCTCTCTCTCTCGCTCTCTCCCTCTCTCTCTCGCTCTCTCCCTCTCTCTCTCGCTCTCTCCCTCTCTCTCTCGCTCTCTCCCTCTCTCTCTCGCTCTCTCTCTCTCTCGCTCTCTCCCTCTCTCTCTCGCTCTCTCCCTCTCTCTCTCGCTCTCTCCCCTCTCTCTCTCGCTCTCTCCCTCTCTCTCTCGCTCTCTCCCTCTCTCTCTCGCTCTCTCTCGCTCTCTCCCTCTCTCTCTCGCTCTCTCCCTCTCTCTCTCGCTCTCTCCCTCTCTCTCTCGCTCTCTCCCTCTCTCTCTCGCTCTCTCCCTCTCTCTCTCGTCTCTCCCTCTCTCTCTCGCTCTCTCCTCTCTCTCTCGCTCTCTCCCTCTCTCTCTCGCTCTCTCTCTCTCTCTCCTCTCTCTCTCGCTCTCTCCCTCTCTCTCTCGCTCTCTCCTCTCTCTCTCGCTCTCTCCCTCTCTCTCTCGCTCTCTCCCTCTCTCTCTCGCTCTCTCCCTCTCTCTCTCGCTCTCTCCCTCTCTCTCTCGCTCTCTCCCTCTCTCTCTCGCTCTCTCCCTCTCTCTCTCGCTCTCTCCCTCTCTCTCTCGCTCTCTCCCTCTCTCTCTCGCTCTCTCCCTCTCTCTCTCGCTCTCTCCCTCTCTCTCTCGCTCTCTCCCTCTCTCTCTCGCTCTCTCCCTCTCTCTCTCGCTCTCTCCCTCTCTCTCTCGCTCTCTTCCTCTCTCTCTCGCTCTCTCCCTCTCTCTCTCGCTCTCTCCCTCTCTCTCTCGCTCTATCCCTCTCTCTCTCGCTCTCTCCCTCTCTCTCTCGCTCTCTCCCTCTCTCTCTCGCTCTCTCCCTCTCTCTCTCGCTCTCTCCCTCTCTCTCTCGCTCTCTCCCTCTCTCTCTCGCTCTCTCTCCTCTCTCTCTCTCGCT